>NW_006800161.1:485221-611424 GCF_000485575.1 Poecilia formosa | reverse complement strand
TTGCTGAATTGCAGTCATCTGAATGGGTTGTGTTGAAGCAGGTGAACATCAAAAACATGCAGGTCAGTGTGGCTTCAGGACCAGGGTTGGGAAACACTGTTTTAAGCCATATTGCCCAGCTATCATTAGAACAAAATTGAGTTGTTAATAGGAACTCTTACTAGGCAAGTGTTCCTATTAATTGTAGGAACACTTGCCTAGTTAATGCACTTCCTGGATTGGCTGCTTTGCAAACACCATTCAATACCACTGGGTACAGGTATTTCAGCTTCCAAGCTGCATTTTCTTCTGAATACTTTATATATGCTCTCCAGAAAAATTCCGTGAATAGGCAAATTTTCTGTGAATAATTTAGTTAACGTTTCACATAAAAATTTATGAATACTGAATCTGTATATAGGTTTGATTAAAGCATGACAAATTCATCACGCCCTTCTGATTAACTGTAGAGAAAGCACCAGAAGAAATGTGCCAAGTTAAATATTAATATAGATCTGTTTGCAAAGACACACCCTCATACTTGTAAATTACCTTGTAGGCATCAACCTGCTTAGTTTTGTACAGCAGCAAGAAAACCACAAAGCTGCAACATGAGCTGGTTTCAAGACGTTCATTTGAGTCTCTGGGATGTTTGAATGTTTTGCATAAGACTGTGTTTGTTCATCCTCTCTTACAGAAGATTCCAAAGCCCAACACAGGATATTCCAAGAAGAGCGAACCTGATGAAAAGTTCATCACAGACACAAGGTGAGTAAGTCTTGTGAGCATCAGCATAAATCTGCCAAAATACAATGTTTTTTTTCCATGTATGTGCACATGGGAATGTCTCTTTAAAGTTTTTATAGTCCCACTAGAAAAGTTACACTACCTTCATCAGATTATCAGTAAATACTGTGTGATCTGCATCTTACCGCTGTTGCACTTTTCCTTTATCAATGAAAGAGGCCTGCACAGGAACACTGGAGTCTTTATAACGTACAAAGGCGTTAACAGTGGCAGCTGTGACAACAGAAGCCGTCTCTCTAGCCAAGCTTTGTGTCGGAGGCTCAGTGGCGTAGGCGAGGCATCTGAATATGTCTGTGACAGTGAGGAAGTGTTTCTTCAGCTCTTTGGGAATTTAATAGAGGCCCCAAGTTCACAGAAGCAGCTTAGAGGCGTGACATTTTTAGCAATAAGGTCTGTAATTGTTTTTTTGTGCTAGTGATTTAGTTCTTCAGAGAGCAGCATGTTGTTTAGGACTCTGCTTTAGTTCACGCTAACACAACTGTGTAAATGCAACTGTGTTGCAGTGAAGTTGTGCAGTAGATTGATCTGAATTCTTCATAATTCACATTTTATTCTGCTTGTATTTAAGTCTGTTTGGCACAATCAGAGCAATAAAACAAATAGTTGACTGTCGTCTGCATTTTATATTGAGACTTGCTGGGCATACATTAGGAATGAACAATTATATATACTTACTGGGTTTTTTGTTGTTGTTAAGCATCAGGAGTATTTTAATTTATCTTCACGATAGTAAACTTGATCAAATCATGCTGAATCTACAAACCTACAAGTAGCATGAGGGTTATTGATTGACTATATTCCCACTGTTGGCTCCATGGATGCAGCTAATAATATCAATATCCTTATAAATATGATTAAATGCAGTTATTGTGTGCTGTTTAGTTGTGAAATTACACTACTTAATGTCCCAAAGTAGTTCCCTGTTCTTTATTAATTTATTTTGTTAGATTGGTCCTTGAAAGAGATATATTGGTGATAATATCCAACACAATATTACCACTTTTATCATTTTCACATTAAATACCACAAAAAATTGTTACACTTTCTAGCTCATATTGCTATCCCTAATAAACAAGTACAAATGTAAGTCCCAGGTATTTGAATATTTTGCTTTAAAAAAGTTAAAATGTTAAATCCTAGGCCAGCTGCTGTCAGTCTCCTGACATTTATGCTCTTTTGCACATGTACGTTTTTGATTTGTTTGGTATTTTTCCATGATTTCATCATTGGATGTTGAAAGCCAGGCAAATCCATCCTTGTACCAATCAGGCTTGTCATGTGATTGTGGCAATTAAATAGCCACTGTGTAAAACTCCCAAATGCTTCACATACCTATAGGTTAGAGTAGTTCTTGGCATAACTAAAGCACCGGCAGGGTTAGGTTAATCTTGGTTTACAACCCACAACTTTTAAGAAGATATAAACATGCAGAGTTTGAGGAGAAAGGTTGGCAGACAGTCTAACTAAAAAAAAACACCCAACTACATGAAAAGAAAGCCATTTTAGGTAACAGAACCTTCTACGTTCAAAATAGCTTCTGTGATTACACAAACTAATTCTTCGGCTGAGTATCATGATGCGTGACTCACGACGTGACGTTTGCAGCCAGTTTTTCAAGAATGATCTGAAACTAAAGAAGTGTAAAGTAACTGATATTGAGCAACATCATTGTTGAAGCAACTGCATACCACCCTCACGTTTGGGTTACAACAGCAGCGCAGACAGAGGATGTTATTGTTGTGGTAAGGTCTGGTGGATGAGCTCATAGGCCTGCTCCACCCAGATGGTGATATTGATACAGGTGGAAAGGGACACCAGCAGGTGGCTTCAGTCACTGAGCGCTGACGGGCAGGACGCTCCCTTCGTACTCTGTCGGATGGAAATTTAAGTCACATAAGGTGAGGTGGTTAATTTCCTGACAAATATTTGGCTCACTTAAACTTGCTGACAATTTTGAGGGTTGCGTTTGATTTTTATAATGTCAGTTTAGCCTGAGGATTCATCTTCAGTCACAGATTGTGCTGTCCCTGGCAGAGGTAACCTCCATCACCGGTTTGATGCCTACCCAGCTAGCTCTGGGTTTTCCATCACTATGTTTTACTCTTCTTTGCTCGGTTGTTTTAATTCAGCCATTATGAGGAGTTTTCAATCATAATCAGCCTGCTGTGCTTGAAAGAGATTGAATTCTCTGCTCTGACAAGCAAACGTGAAGTAATAATGGATTCCTTAGATTTTTCAGTAAGATTATTCTAGTAATCAAAAAAAAAACTTTTCACTGCAGATTTTTCATTTAATCCTGTAAGCTTTTTTATTCAATATTTGAAGCATAAAAAATGCAAATAAACAAATAATTCAGTTCCCTTTTTTAAACGGGAGAAACATTTTATTTCCTAAATGTTGTATTCCTTTAGTGAATGTTTGACCATCTGTAGCAAAGGATGTATCTGCAGCTGAAAAAAATTACATCTAACATCGACATGGGAAGTGCTTAGCTTTGTGCTTGACTTAACATTGTAGGGGTGATCTGATTGTTTCTATTGATAAAGCATTTAATAGTTTGATAGCATAATGTGCTTAGTTGTATTATTTTACAGAATTTGACACAAGTGAAACTAAAACGATGCCTCTTAAAGAGTTGTAGGTAGAAAATAATTACAAGCGTTTTTTTTTCTATTTTAGATGCAATTGTAGTTTTGTACAGTTTTGACTTAATTGCTTCGCTGTCTGTTTTTTTAGCAAATTACATGATTAAGTCTGTATACTCTAGTTAATCAACGAAATTTTATTGTGTGTATTTTTGTTAAAGGACAAACGCTTACAAAACATGTTTTGAGTTTAAATAAATCTGACTGTATTTTTCTTTTTGTAGTTCCACTGACAATCAGAGATCCCCTATAGCTCAGCGCCTCATTATGACTGCATTTAATGTTGGTTTCATGCTTCCCAGTTGAAACCTCCTCACATTATGTCGCAGGACAGAGGGAGGCTCTGAGCTCCACCAACAAACCTCCTTCAGGGCAGCCTGTTAGAGCTTGTAAGGCTTTAAATCAGGAGCTTTAAGTTGTGGCGTCAGTCTGCTCCCGAGTCGCCATATTTGATCTCGTGACTCCAGAATCAATTGAGCCTTTTAATCACGATTTACCTGTTAATGACTCTGAGTGAAATTTGTATCAGAAGACGCAAGGAAATGTAATCAGTGTGTGTGAAACCACGATATTAGCCTGTTTGCTGTTCTCTTATGCACACAAAGCAAGCTGCATGGATCAGTTAATGACTGCTTTTAGCTGTGCTGGGTGCGTAAATTATGCTGAATGATTGAACACTTAAAGGTTTACGTCTGTTTACAGTTCAGCAGCAGGCCTTTAATGACTACGCTTCCAGTGACGTTTGCCTTACGGTGCACACTGCAAAAACACAAAATCATACCAAGTATCTTTGGTCTAGTTTCCGGTGTTAATATCTTAGTTTTGTCTTATTTCAAGCACACCATCTTATATAACTTTTCAGCAAAATGTAGGAGTTTGTTTTAAGTAAATGATTATTTAAGACTGGGGTATGTAACTTATGTAAAAATATTTTTATTTATAAATTTAACTGTCAATCTGTCATAACAGTGTGATATGAGACAGATAATCAGAAGAAATTGAGCTGCTTCTCCTTTTTCCAGGGCTAATTACAGAAATGTATAGCTCTGATTGTTTGTGTGTGTGTGTATATATATATATATATATATATATATATCTATCTCGTGATTCGGAGGAGAAGGGTCTCAAACACTCCCACTTTCTCTCGGCTTTGCTACGGCAGCTACTTGGATCATCATGGATACCGGATCCTGCCATGAATCCTCAGGCTAGGTAGCACAAAGAAAGATGACGGTAGATAAACTGTTTCAATAAGTTGTTTCTGAGCACATTTAGCAGTGCATACACAAAGTGATTGACAGCACTAAGGCATTCCTCCTGGCTCTGACTGGTTGTACTGCGAGGAGGTGGAAGAGATTGATCTTTTCACAGATTCTCTCGCATTTAAATATGTAAAGAACTTTAAAAAAAAAAAAAAAAAAGCTACATACCCCAGTTTTAAAATTAATTTTAAAATGTAGCTCCACTAGCAGGTTGCTTAACTTATAACAAGACATTTTTACCACTTTGTAAGTGAAATAATCTGCCAGTGGCATGAGCATGTTTTCATCAATGTTAAGGAATTATTTACAAGCTTCTATTTCTTGCTGAAAAGTTACTTGTGAGTTACTTTCATTTTATTTCAAGTGCACTAAGATATTTGCACTGGAATCTACACTTTGTAAGATTTTGTGCTTTTTTTTACTCTGACCTTTCCTCTAAAGAGTTAAAACCGGGACCATAATTCAGGCAGGAAAAAGTGATCTGCTCCGTGCAGACTTTGCGGGAACCAAAATATTCCTTTCCGCGCTGCCAGCTGAGCCGCTTGCTGAGCAGAGGGAGACGCGTGTCTTGTCATGGTGGCATAATCACAGTGGCTGATGCAGAGGGAGGGGGTGAACAAGACCCACTCTACAGTGTATTATTTGAATAAGGTGCAGATGATAGGCTCTGCCTGCCCGCCTGTGTAATTAAAAGCTTTCTGCTGTGTTCCTCAGGTTCTCCAGCAGCAGCAGTCCAGGTGACTGCAAAGTGGGAGAGAAGCCAGCAGAGATTGGGAATGACTCAGCGCCACCCCTTGCACTCATGACAGGAGCCAATCCTGACTGCAGACAGAAGTCTACTGCTGCTGCCACCAAGAACCACAAGTCTGTTTCTCCCAGTCCCACAGAGTCTTCCCACACTCAAGAAATCCACTTCACCGACTCACAGAGCGACGACATCCTCGCCCAGTGTCCTTCAGACTTTGAACCGAACCTCGCTTTTTGTCCCAATTCCTCTGCAAAGACTGACTCTGAGCCGGGCAAGGGACTTGTGGACAAAGAACAAGAGGCAGTACATCATCCATCAACATCCAATCCCCAGCCTGCCTCTTCTCCCCCGGCTTCCTCCCACAGACCCTCGGGGCTTTTCAGCATGGAGGGGCAGCGCTCTCCTTCTCCACAGTTCTCTCCACAGAGACTCAGCGACAAGCCTCCGGTCTCTCTGCACGACGACGAATCCCACAGGTAACGTTTGGATGAACGGTTTACTCTAAAAGGGAAAGGGTTTAAGTTGCTGCACGCACAAAGGGAGCATAATGAGTCACTGTTTCTGTCCAAGCAACATGTGAGTGTCATCAAGCTGTGGTAACTTGGAGGGGGGATTCTCTGCTTTTTTTATTAAGGCTGCCACTAGTTTGGGATAATTCTTCTAACTACTTAAATGTTTCTAAGACGAACACGGTTCTGTTTGTTCCTCTTTTTTTTTTCTTCTTCTTCTTCTTATAAATCCAGCCAAATCAGTGTCATCTGTTGTGAATTTCAGACGGATTTTTAACTGCGGCTAGTTGAAACCAAGAAAAGGGTGGGAGGAGTCTTGACTTGTCCTGGATGTTCCAGCACATTGGGCATGGAAAAAATTCCAGCTGCCAGCATGCAGCCAAAGTTTGAAATCAAATCATTGGCTGCAGCGGCTGCAAGAAGAGACTTTTTTTTTTTTTCCAGACTGAAATATTTTTTTAAATATTTTTTTGTGTTTGGTTTTCTTTCTGTTTCAGGGTGGAGCACTTGATAGGAAACCAGAATACAGCAGCGAGGAAAGTTCCCATCAGGATTGTACACTCGGAGGGAAGTGAGGAGAAGGAGAACTCTCCGTTCCTCCAGCAGAGCAACCTTCCTCACGGCGAGGCCGAGGGCCAGAGCGTGGCCGGGTTTGGCGCTCCGCCGGCTCTGGGACAGGACTCCGTTTTCTGCGCCTTTACCCGGCAGAGGGAGCCCGAAACCACAGCAGGTACCGAGAAACGGCAAGCTGCCCAGAGTGACCCCTACATGACCACGGTGGGAGATCATCCGAGCTCCAACATGGAGGAGCCCAGCAGCAAGACGGAAAGCACGGAGCTGAGCGAGGAGGAGGACCAGAAGAGAGAGGAGCTGGCGAGGGACATCATGGGGAAGGACAAGTCACTCGCTGATATTCTGGATCAAAGCAAGATGAGGACCACCATGGACTTGATGGAGGGGATCTTCCCTCAGGAGGAGCAGCTGTTGGACGGAGCCCACCAGCGCAGGAAGGTGCAGACGAAGCAGAGCAACCCAAACCGGCCCGTCGAAGAGAGGTCAGTCACTCTGTCCTTTGTAGCAAACTGAGACGGACCAATCAGACAGTTTTCACCTGATAGGCTGTAAATCAAGACTGTCCAAACTTTTTGTCACATGGACAAAAAAAATGGTCAGGTCAAAAGTACTACTCATGGGCCAAAAAATATCATTTTTAAAAGGTAAAGTCACCTGAAAAGTTGATTTTGACCTTAAAAAAAATAAACTATGCATGAACAATTTTAATTAAAATAATGAAATTCGTTTTTCAGGAACGGCATCGTAAATCCAAAACTTCAGATATTTCTTTGCATGTTTTTCTTGTTAAATTAAAGTTTACTTATTTTGGTGCGAGGAAACCTCCCATGGTCTTAGCGCTATGCTCAGGAGGAGTGCGGCAGATGTCACGGTCAGACAGTGGGGTGGCGGCGACTTTGGGCAGCGGAGGAAGGAGATTGTCCCGTCAGTTCAAAAAACGACTCAAAAGAGAAAATTTCAGGGGTGTGCTGTGGTGGCGCAAGGGTTAAGCACAACCCACATATGGAGGCCTTAGTCCTGGATGCAGCTGTCGCAGGTTCGATTCCCGGCCTTGGTGACCCTTGCTGGATGTCTTCCCCCTTCTCTCATTACCCACTTTCCTGTCAATTAACTATCAAATAAAGGCAACTAGAGCCAATAAAACCTAAAAAGAAAAATTCAGAAACGAGATTAGTGCAACTCCACCAGAGTCAAAAACCGCTGGGGTCCAAATGCACCAGGCTCTTAAGACCGTGGGTGAGTTAAAGAAAGCTGAAACAATATTTTGTCTAATCTCGGCAATAAAAACGGACTCTTGGTCAGTCTTCATTTGAAAACTATTTTTGTATTTAGCCAAATTTTAATACAGCAATTAAAAGCAGATTTGGGTACACAAAGGTGTACTTTCAAGTTTAAGTGAATAAATAGATGCGTTCCTAGTTACCATGACAACAGAAGGAAACCAAATTATCAACCCATCAACAAAACAGCATTGAACTTGATGCATTATTTTTATTTTAATAAAATCAGACACAGGTTAGGGACATGTTTTCATGCAGGGATGGTTGTGTAATTCCTTCATTCAGCACTGCTTTAAAAAAAAAAAGGTTTAACATGAATTAGAACATGTAATTTCCCTTTTCGGATGAAGAGAGTACTTTTGAACTGAATTGGACTCTGGAGTTTGCACAACTTTGTATCCATGATCTCAAATTTTGGTGCCATTATGTTGGGATTAAATCTTGAAGGTTAAGATTTTTGTTGTTGTTGCTAAACTTTGAGTAGAATTGACAAAACTGTTCGTCAGTCTTAGTAAAAGGGATTGCTACCATTTTGGCAGGAAACTGATGCAGCCACACTTGTTGGCATCCATGCTAATGATGTGGAAGACGCTTTCAATTTAAACTGTTTAAATGAATCTTTGGTAAATATTCTTACACTCCTATGTGATAAAGATACAACAATCACTCAGGCAGCGATGGTCAGCAGGTCAAAAAGCTTCTTTTTTTAATAAGTCCAAAGAAATTAAAATTTCAGAACAGATGCACTGATTTATAAATGACAGTAAAATTAGAGTAAACATCACTTTGTTTAATTTAAAACTACATCAAAGTTTGTCAAAATCACAATCTGCAGATCTGACCTCCACAAAAAATGTGAAATTTGAACAATATTACCTACAAAAAAAGTATAATTATTTTCCTGCTTAACGCACCAGTGACCCATTTTCCTGCAGAATTTCTTGGAAGAGAAACAGGCCCACATCACAGATTCTCCACCGTGCTTGAGAACGTGCCTGAAGCATTTTTATTTATTTATTTATATCTAAATGGTTGCTATGGAGACCTACTAGCCCCAAGATGACTACACCTTTTGCTGCTGTTTAACAGTGAGATTTGGGGTTTTTATGACTTTCCTGCTGACTTGGCAGTTTCTCATCGTCCTAAAAAACACGAGATAAAAGAATTTGACCGATAATTGTCACTTGTTTCCCCACTGGCTAGATAAACAAAAGATGAATATATTTCAAAATTTTGTTTGGCCTTTTTTTTGTGTTTTTTTTTTTTTTTTTTTTTAATCTTCTTATGGTTTGAGAGCAGCTGTAATTATTTTCTTCTGAATCAGTTATGGCTTGGAAAGCTGCTGTCTAACTAAAGGAGGTTAAAAATACTGTGGGTTGTTTTTCCTCTACTTTGATCAATTCCAACTAATACTTTGCATTTCAGGGAAAAAGAGGACAACATGGCGGCGGCCGTCACCATGGTGACCAGTTCAACGTACTACAGCACCTCTGCCCCCAAAGCCGAGCTGCTTATCAAAATGAAGGACATGCAGGACCAGGACGAGGAGGAAGACTCCGAGGACGAACTGGACATCGGTTTGAACAATAAAAAGGTACAAAGACGTTTTTCTGACTCTTACAGGATTCTAGAAGAACTTTCTTTTTTTTTTTGTTCTTTTTATCCTTAACGTTGGTGTTTTGGAACACTCCGTTGCAGCAAGAGCTAATCGACAGCCTCAGCAAAAAGCTGCAGGTGCTGCGAGAAGCTAAAGAGAGCCTTCTGGAGGACATCCTGGACAACAACGCGCTGGGAGACGAGGTGGAAGCCCGCGTCCAGCAGGTGTGCCGACCCAATGAGCTGGAGAAGTTCCGGATGTTCGTCGGCGATTTGGACAAGGTGGTGAGCCTGCTGCTGTCCCTGTCGGGCCGCCTGGCCCGGGTGGAGAACGCCCTCAACAACCTGGAGGAGGACGCTATGCCCGAGGAAAGGGTGAGCACACCGCTCATTACTGACGTCACCGTCCTAAAATAACGGCCTGAGTCAGTTTTTGGTCGAAAGTGATTTCTCCCCCCAAAAATAAATAAGTAAATAACCACTCCGCTACTGCCAAAAGATGATTTGGACCAAAAAACAATCACTTTTACTTGGACCATTATTTTAGGACGGTGACCAATGACAGAATAAACTTTGTGCGGCCACTGACTGCAGTTCAGGAAGAATACAAATTTAGCCAACAGAACAGGTTTTATTTTAATTGGGACAGAAAGATGTTATTACAATACAAACTATTTATCTGTAAATAAACACTTTTTGCATTCAGACTATCCAGCCCCAAACAGTGACCTAAATCTTGTTTTTATTGCTCTGAACTGACTACAAATACTTACTTTAATCAGGGAGATTTGAAAAACACCTAAAGTTTTGGCACTTTCAACAAAAATGAAAAATCGGACTACTTATTGTGCTTAATTAATCCATCTCATTATCAACTTGGTTAAAAAAAAATGTTAAAAATATATATGTTATTAAAAATGACTTTTTGGGGCCTCAAGTTTGTTTGACCTGACAATTTTGGTCCATGTGACAAAAAGTTGAAAGTCTGAAATTGTATTGCCTGATTTTTTAAACACAACAATTTGTGTTTATGATGTGTTCAGATTTTTTTTTTTTTTTTTTTGCCCTGATTTTTTTTTTTTTTTTTAATTTATTTTCATTTCAGCGCACATTGATCGAGAAGAGGAAGCTTTTGATCCGGCAACATGAGGACGCCAAGGAGCTGAAGGAGAACCTGGACCGTAGGGAGGGCGTGGTCTGTGACATCCTGGCCAACTACCTGCCAGAGGACAGCCTCGCGGACTACGAACACTTTGTGAAGATGAAGTCGGCGCTCATCATCGAGCAGCGAAAGCTCGAGGATAAAATCAAACTCGGCGAGGAGCAGCTCAAATGTCTGATAGACAGCCTGCCCATAGAGCAAAGACTGGCCATGTGATTAAAAAAAAAGACAGAAGAAGAAAGGATGGTGGTCATTTAAGGAAAAAAAACTGACCTGCTATGAAAAGTTTCGTCATGTACGCTCAGACGTCAGTTCAGTCCTGTCACCAGCAGAGGGAGACAGAGATCAGAACCTGCAGATGAAAAGCCAGTACACCGGAACAAAGAAGTAGTGTTCTTCTCTCTGCTTCGCCGCTTCACCTTTTCCTTGTACCGTTTTGGACCGGACTGCATCGTCGGCACCGTTTGGACTGAATTCCTCTCCACCAACCACTATACCTGAAGACCGTTTTTACTTTTTGTTTTCCTAGTAATTTATTGTAGCCTTTTGAATCTGCAAAGTAAAGAAAAGAGGCGGGTGGGAGGGGAGTATTTTGTCCGTTAATCTGAGCAGCCATGCTACCTGATGCGTGTTACAGTATTTATCGTGTTCTGAGTTTATTTTTGTCACGTGATCTATTAAAAATCCAAATATTTCAGGAAACTTTAATGCAGCGCCCTTTAGCAGATCAACTAGGAGCCTTTTCAGCCGAGTTCTTGTGGCCTTGCTTTCCTCTCTGAAGAAACATTTCTTCACACAGCGCCGCCGTACAGAAGGAGCGTCCAATTCAGACTTGAAGTAAATGTCCTGTTTGCAGTGGAAAACGTCACGATCACCACCTTCACTCACTGCTGCTCTTTTTATTTCACATTAACATGTTTATTGATTACCACTTATATATTTTGACCAAGTGTTTATATAATGTTTTATGACTTCACTGTGTTTTGTTATGCAGTGTCGAAACTGAATGCACAATTGCAGTTGTTACTTGAATAGTACTATAAGTTGTTTAGGTGGAGCCAAAAATCGCAAAGTAATTCGACCGTTCAGACTTTAAAGCTGTTTGGCTTCTTATGAGTTAAATCAAGCCGCCGGATGTTTGTTTTGAAGGTACACACTTTGCTACAGTCTTACACACTTTCATGCACCACTGCATCCTGACACTAAACACTTCATCAGCTGTGCTCCCTCATATAAAATAAAGAGTCTGCTGAAATCACACAGCTGTGGGAGGATTTCTTTGCCGTTCACTCTACGGAGTTAACCATTAACTCCACCACACCTCTAAATCCACTGATAAGCTTGAAGGTGAAGACTTTTTCAGGAAGTAGAACATTATTAAAAGTCGGATGTTGCTCAGCTGAAGGAAAACCTACAATGTTGCTCTTGTGAACGCAGCGTCTATGGAAGTACTGGAAGCAAGTCTGAACTACACAATCATCCAGGTAAGAGGAGGAAATGTAACTCAGTCATCTTATTTAGTTGTGTAACCTTCAAAGATTTAGACAATCATTGACATGGTTGAAACGGACTGTACCTGAAGGTGTGCAATTTTATTATATTCTGGATGAAAAATTCAAAATTCCCCTAAATATAACCTTCAAACAAGCAAAGACGTAGTTTGAATTTTGAAATGTATTGCTAGCTCCTTATTGTGATTCATAGTTTACTCTTTACATGAAAGTAGGAAATGTATTAAGAAGGAACAGCTGATCATACAAAAGGTGCTCCATAATATATGTATACATAGGAATACAACATAATTAACGCTGAACTTTGGCCTTGTTACATGATGACGGGTGGAAGATTTTAACATTTTAGAACCATGACTAACCATAAAACATTTTGTTGGAAACTGGTAAAACAGAACTGAGTTTTTTCCTTTGGCTTTCAATCCATGGCAGAAAACATTAACTGACAACATTTCATGTTTTATCGCGTGGACTTCATTTACTTCGGTAACAAATGCAGAGAGTGAACTACGGCTCATAAACGGTCAGCAGGACATGACCTGTAGAGCTGTGGCTCTGGAAGGCCCGGTTCTCAACTCATTGGGTAGTTTTGTGCCTCTTCCTGGCCTCAAAGCCACATCTCGTTTAAGGCACTGGGTTTAAGCAGTTTGGACTAGAACGTGTATAGATTCTGCAGTTTTCTTGCATTGACAATAAAGGTAACTATAAAAAGTATTTTAAATTTGTTGCATTCTTTTTCGGCAATTTTGGAAGTATATTATCCAACACAACTGCAATCAAGTCCACACAAATATTGCTCTTAAAAAATCTAATAACTAGAACAACCTGCTATGTTGAGACAACAGTTACATTAAATAATTACTTATTTCACTATGAAACAACACATGACTCCATCAAGTGACAAAATAATTTAAGTTTTATTGCTCCTCTCATTTCACCAATAGTTTAAAAGTAATCACCCGCACTACTTTTGGTTTTTAGGGGTTTGTTACGAATATCAAGTAGTTTATTACAAGTTAAAGGTCTTATGACAAAGTTCATTTCTCGATAAGCTAATGGTACAATAACTGCTTTTCCTCGGCGTCTTCATCAGAGGTGTTACATGAGCATGGTTCTTCTCTCTATAATTCAAAAAGGATGCAAGTATTGCGACAAAGTTTACAATGGGATGGCTTAGATCAAACAATTTGCATGCGTTAGAATGGTCTAGTCAAAGTTCAGACTAATTCATTCGGAAGCTAAGCTTGAGCTTTCTTTTAAAAAAGAATGGCTAAAAAATATCATTAGATCTGCAAAGCTTGTGAAGCTTTTAGCTCCACCATCTGTGTTTCTACAAAGTCTTGACTCAGGAGGGCTAAACTCCTTTCTATTCCACTGTAACTTTAAGCACAGCTTCTTGTTGGTCGATCACCACAAATCCCTAAAACTACATTGGTGATTGTGGTTGTAACCTGGGAAACAGTTGAAGGAGGTCTGAAGAGTCCATGTACGTGTGATTTATACAACCTCGCCTGCCTTGTTTTTCTGTTTAGCAGAAGTAATGGCGCCCTGCGGCCTCTCGTCTCTTTGAGCATCAGCAGCCACACCCAGGGGGCAGGAATGATCTACCTAGCTCACACAGCACACTGCCAGTTCCTGGGTCTTGTGTTCGGCTTTCTGGCGTGGCTCTTCATCGTGACGACAACCGGCATCAACGAGTGGCGCCTCTGGTACGTGGACGACGTGTCCGTCATCACGTCAGGCGTGGCCTGGGTGGGGATATGGAAGGCGTGCTTCTACAGCCACGTCCTCCCCGAGGCCGAGTACTGTCGCAGCATTGGCGTCTCGGACAGCTTCGTCCCTGCCGAGATCCCTTCGGCTCAGGTCCTGATGATGCTGGCAGTGATCACCGGCCTGCTGGGGAACGTCAGTGGGGCGGTGGCCGTGAGGTTCGCCTACTTCTCAGTGGAAGACCGCAGGAACATGAGGCTGAGCTTCATGGTCGCCGGGGCTCTGTATTCGGTCACGGCGATGTTGTCCTTGGTGCCCCTGGTGTGGAACATGGCCTCCGTTCTGAACAACAGCACCATAGACTTTCCTCCAGAGTTCAACTTGCCCGTCGCTCCGGTCCGGCAGAGTGTGGGAGCGGCCATCGGAATGGGAATGTTTGCTTCCATCCTGATGCTGATAAGCGGAGTGATTTTCTTCTGCTACAGGCAGTCATCGCAAACCGAGGACCCGCTCAGCGGCCATTGGACGGTACCAACACTGCCAAGAAAGTCTGAGCTGCCCAAGGGTGACAGTAAAGCGATGGATAACCCAGGGTTCTACAGTGAAGAAAGATTGTGATGGTTCTACACATTTTAAGAACATTTCTGAACCACCAACCATGTCCGTATGTTAAAGATTCCTCCGCAATGGCAGGTGCCAAAAACTCAACAAAAACGATAGCAGGAATCACCCAGATGAACGCCATCTCATGTGCTACACACTTTCTGTGGCAGGAATCCAAATAAATATAACCACCAATAACTAGATCATTCAACGTTTTTGCGGGAGACCACATTTAAAATGTTATCTCCGTTTAAGCTGACATGGCCGTCTTGTTTCCAGTGACCTTTCACAAATGCCACCTGGCCACCTGACCCTGATTTGTCAAGCTAGTGACTACTGAAGACCAGCAACGGTCTGCTGGACCAGACTGGTTGGAGAGGATACGCTGAACCCTGGAAGAACGCAGACAAGACCTCTGTGAAGCCGACTCACCTCTAAAGTACATCCCACATACAGCGTCTGGCTCAGACTTTGAATCGCTATGGGTTTTTTTTTTTTACTCTAAAACCACAAACTTCGGTGTAATGTCTTGCTACTGTATCTGATGGCGTGAATGCTATTGTTCCATTAAGTTCTCAGAGGTCTTTTAGAGAACAAATCCTGAAAGATCTAATAAATCTGTCAAAAAAAAACAAAAGTTGAGATTATTGTGGAGGTTCGTCCTCTAGCACTATCCCGAACAAAAATCAACCACATTTGCAATGTCATTTTTCAGATCAAAGCATTTTGATATCTTAAAACAGCCAAAACGCCTGCAACACAATCAAATAATCAATTTAATTACAGGGTATTTTTCATACACAACAACAGCAACACAAAGGGATTTCCACAGGATGATATTTGGAGGTTGCAGAAAACAAACAAAAAATAATAATGATCTTGTCAAGGCTAGCCATGAAAATAAAAGAGATGGTAGTTAACAGAGGTAACGGACTGAGGAAACACAACCATGGTAGCTATGGTGACATGCTTAACATAGTCATTAAAATGATAAATCTAGATTTGTAATCATTGCCAGAGCACTAAAAAAGACAACTCTGATGATTTGTAAGTTCAGATAAGAGTGATAAAACCAACATCGCAAATAGTAATGTAGGAATAAAACAGTGAGAATCAATAGAGAAAGTAGAAAAAGATTCAAAAAATAAAATACGTACATGAAAATGTACATCTAATTCAAATAACTGATTTAGAGCTGCCTTCATCGCAACAGCAAAAACAGTTACGTCTTGTTTAGAGTATATTTATTACAGATATTTCTAACACGATTTATTCTTTTCCTTCACAAGTCTCCTCAACTTCTGCTGGTCTGTCGTTTAAAATAAAGATACTTTAGATTAAAGGGGCTGTATTCTATAAAATTGTCTTTTTGAGCTTTACATCATGCTATAATTTGATTCCCTCGTCCAAAACATACCTGAGGCGTCGCCTTGAGAAATCCTTTAATTTCCCGTGGCAACCACTCCACCGCTGCAAAACGCCTGGGTGGACCTAGCCCCGCCTTCCACCTCCCCACCCGGACTGAGCTCCTTCAGACTAGCCAGCAGCAATTAGCTCATTTATTGACTTCTCAGTGGAATGCTGTAAAAACTTTGTTAAAGGGTTAAAGTTTCAGGAAGAGCAGGAGTTTCTTAAAGAGACAGAGGTCCAATTTCAATTAAGTCATAGTTGATATATATAGTAATTTTATAACTGAAGGCAACAAGGTGATTGTGCTATGGCGCCATGTGCCTGGAAAATACATAATACTGCCCCTTTAACAGAGGAGCTGGAGGATCATCCGACCTCTGATGATTGCTGCTGACCTAAGGTGTTAAAATAATAATAATAAAAAAAGAAATAAAAACAATAAAAAAGCCAAAAGAGCTGTCTTTAATATGTAAATAAAAGATACACGAGACATCATGTGCTGCTCGTTACGACTGGGCTGAAGGTCTCGGTCGGATTCTTATCCTCGGATGGTCATAAACTGGATTTCTGCTCCGTTATCACGCAGCGCCCTCAGCAGTCGGCCAGCCTCTGGGCCAGTGACGACAGATCGGTGTCATCACAGCTCAGGACGGGGAGGGAGTCCAAGGTGTGGGCTTCTGACGGTCTCCGTGCAAGGACGGCTATCAGCGAGTCAGGTTGACTGGGGGCCTCGCTCATGTGACCTGCGTAGGACGGGAGCAGGCATGCCAGTACGTAGAGGGGCCCGCCTTACTGGGGGTGATTGTTGCAAGGCAAGGCATGCTCTCTCTCTCTCTCTCTCACACACACACACACACACACACACATGCGCACACACATTGGTCCAGCGGCTTGCTGCACCTCTCTGGAGGAGGCAGGCGGGTGGAAAAACAAAAGCTCCTCTTCTTGACTTCACTTCATTAGAACTCGGCTCACTTTAAAATCACAAAGTGGACAACAGCTGCGAGGTACTTTAACATTAACACATCAACATTGACGTAATGGATCAAGAACATTCCGGTAGACTACATATTTAAAGAGGAAGTCATCAAGTCCTGTAGCTCCCTCCCTGTGATGAACACACACACACACCTCTGCAGATAACGCTTGACAAACACACATACGGTCCGTCCAAGCTGGGTCACAATCTGTCTCGCTTATAGTCGTCAAATTCATATCGGTTAGAAATCATTGCCAGAGCACTAAAAAAGACAACTCTGATGATTGATGCAGATATTTCCACTGTTTGTTTGTTTTGTTTTCCTGTAAGCCAGCTGACTGGATGACAGCTTTGTTGGGATGTTGGCATTTTCCTTCGGTAAACCAAGATAGAGAGAGAGATAACTCCCGGCGCAGGAGGAGCTGGTCTCTAGTATAACTCTATGCTTTGATGTTCGTCAGAGATCAGTGATAACAGATCATAATAACGTGTATGATTTACTGCAGTGGTGGAGCGTAACTAGCGCTTTTTTATTTAAATTTTTGTTTTACTTTTAAACGTTTTACATTAGCAGATCTGATTGAAGATTGACCGTCCTTTCAGATCTGTCACTACAGAAAGAGCAGATGAAATCTGTAAACGTAATTAAAAAAAATCTCCTCTTGGGGAAAACTCTATTGATTATGTATAAAAGAGATTTTTCTGAGCTTTTTCTGTAAGTACATTTTTTATCCAGTGTTTTTCACCAGAAAATGGATCTAAAAATCTTACAAACTATTTCCTTGATCTAGAAAAAAACACTTTTTACTTTACTTTCATTTAAAGGAATAATATTTGGGTCACTCTTTCATAATTAATAAGACAAGTACTTAGTGTGTCTTAACTTTTACTATTTTAAACGGGCAGTATTGCGTATTTTCCAGGCATAGAGTGTCATTTCTAGCACAACCATTGTTACCGTAAGTTATAAAAACGCTGTATATATTAAACATGACATAAAAGAAATTTAACGTCTTGAATTTGGGCTTCTGTCTCTCTAAGAAGCTCCTGCTCTTTCTGAAACTCCACCTTCGGTACGTCATCATAACATTTCTCCAAAGTCCCATTTACAGACAATATTTCACTGAGAAGTAGCTGCCATAACGAGTTCACCAGGTGCGCAGTTTCACCAGGTGTTTGCTAAATTAGCGAGGAGTTAGCAAGGAGCTGCGTTGAAAATGGGTGCTTGGTGAGACCTGTGTTTTTGCTTCCTGAATGGTTGCCACGGGAGATTAAAGGATTTCCCAAACATGCATGAAAGTATCGAAGCAACACACCATGAGAATAACATGATGTAAAGCTCAAAAAAGCGGATTTTATGTAACACTGCACCTTTAAGAAAACGAATTTGTCGGTGACAATGTAGGCCTAAACATTTTTTAAAAAGCGTCCCCGAGGTTTTTTTTTTTTTTTTTTTTTTTTTTTTTTTTTTTTTTACATTATTGCTAAAATAGATTCTGGAAGCATCTTTAAAACATGATTCAGTTTAAGCAACTTTCTTTGTTGTGTCATTAAACACAACAATGATTTAATAGTTTCTGTTCTCTATAATAAAAATAATACAACTAAATATAGATATGTATAATTGAGATGCAATAAGTTAATTTCCTGGTCTTAATATAAAAGACGACATTGGGAATGTTTTGATCTGGGCTGTGTCTCAGCTAGTCAATTCCCCAGCTTGCTAATTATAAGCAGTGTATGAAAACAGTTTGTTTATCAAGCCCTCAGAGTAAGTTTGTTTGTTTGAATTCGGATGTATTTAGACATAATCTGTCAAGACGCTGGCATGTCATTTCCTTTGAGTTGCTTCACTGCCCAGACTCACAGGAGCTAGAAACATACTGCAATCCACAGGAGAATCTCCACAGTTGATTTTGGACCCTTCCTACAGCTAAGAGCTTTCAAAATGGTGGACTGGAGTCCTTCTCTGCAGCCTGTATTGTATGGAGGATCCAAACTGCCAAAATTAAAAACAAATGCAGAAGTTAACGGGCCAACAAAAGCACCTTTATCTTTTTAGACATTTCAAGTCAATGTTCTTTATTTGGAAAAGATTGTACCTGAAATGCCATGAAAGATATTTTTATTTTTGTTCCTGTAAATTCAGTTAGTGACATCAAAATCCACTCCTGATTGGCTAGTCACTCCCTCGTGTCGACTCCTCTTCTTTTCCGTCTGAGAGAAACGAGGGAGGGCGCGTTTTGTGTTGGTAAAGGAACAGACACAACCAGAAACTTGTCCATCAAAGTAACCAAACTAGACTGAGACAGAACCAAGAATACTCTCCCTGTTTGGACTGTGGTTGCACTAAATGTTTACAACTGACCGAATTGGGGGTTTTTTCTAACTCATGCTTGTCAGTAGTATGTAAATAAATAAAAAGATAATAAATTGGAACAAATGTTATGGTAAAAACTGAAATGAAAATCTTTAGACCACATTGTTGGTAACCCGCAGAAACATATAAATAAGGCTAATCAAAGTGCAAACGTAAAATCTTACAGAGTATTTTTGGTTTAGTTTCTAATGCAAATATCTTGGTACACTTGAAATAAGACAAAACTAACATACAAGTAACTTTTCAGCAAGATATGGATGCTTATTTTAAATCAATAAATCCTGAATATGAGAAATAATCTGCCTGTGCTTGTTCCACAGGCAGATTATTTCACTCACAGCTTGTACTTTTCCATCAATATTCAGGAATCATTGACCTGAAGTATGCCAGGATACTTGAACTAGAAACTAGACCAAAAGCACTTTGTCAGATTGTGTGTTTTTGCATTGCAGATGTTCTCTCACTCTGCTCCAAGCGCCTCTGGCTCTGGGAGTCTCAACAGAACCACCATCAGGAGGTCAGGAGTAGAGCCAGTCCCGTCCCGGGGCCCCTCAGGAGACGTGCTCCTGTGACAACATCATTATCTCTTATTAACTTCATTCTGGAAGAGCTGGCTCCTCCGAAAGCACAACTGATATAAAGGAAAGGTTTTCCACAGCGTACATCGCGTTGTGCACCGCTCTACCTGTGTGCATGCGAAGCCGCGCGGACCGGCTCGGGACACACTCTGACCCCTGGCAGAGTGTGTCCCGGCAAATTTGTGTAATTATGTCAACGTGTGCTACATTCTTCGACCATTAAAGTATTCATTAAACACAGCTTAGCTCTGTGAGTGACCAGGAAATCTGATGGAATTAGCCTCAAGCTGCGTTTCCACCGCCGCAGACACACCTGACGGCTGTTTTTAGTCCCTTCGGCCCCCCTCCTGACCGGACCGGTCGTCTGAGGGTGGCTGTGGTTTGGCCGGTGCCTAAACCTCTGAAATAACAGACCACAAACCAAGACACTGCTGCACACAGCCTCGGGTCTTTCAGCATTTTACCAACACAAAATTAACCCTTCGGTGGCTCCTTTGTTTTGTATTTACCTTTTTTTTGTAACAATTTGTTCTGTTTTTGCTGTGTTTTTTTAAATCACAACTATATGCTTCAGATCATCAACCTAATTTTAATTACAGACAAAGGAAACCTGACTGAACACAAAATGCAGCTTCCAGGTGGTTGAACTTGTTTTGGGAATATATTCTTTTCTTGTTAAATCACAAATTAGCTCTGATGGTTAGACTTGTTGCTTAAGGTTTGCTATAGACACACCCAGCTCTGACAACCGCCAGAGCCGTATTATCAAGGGAAACACTTAAAGAGTATCTGATAATAAACCTGAAGCAGGCTAAACTGTCGCAAAAAGCAATAAATTACATTGTGATGTAAAGAAATTCAAGGACAAATGAGGAACAGAGTCAGTAACAAATGGGGAAAACCTGGAACGGCAGCAGCTGACCGATCAAAATCAGTCCAGAAATCATCAACAAGTCATCCAGAACAACATTTACAGCTCTGCAGACCTCCTCTAGCCCGGCTCAGGTTAGTGTTCATGACTCAGCAATAGAAAAATAGACTGGACAAAAATGGTAAAAAGGAAAAAGAAAAAAAAAAAAAAAAGATCCCCAATAGTTTGGGAAAGTAGATTAATAATAAGTATGATGTAGAAATGAGCGACAAAAACAGAAGGAATCTGTTTGGGAGCGCAAAAACCTTTTGAAGAGGCTAGTGCATCTACATTTTTCTCTCTTTTTTTAATGAATACCATTATTAACCTCTAAGTTTCCCTCTCTCAAAAAAACAAACAAACAAAAAAAAAGAACAACACAAGTGGATTTTCTTTCCATCCTCTGTGGGAATTATTGCATTTACAGCATGCATGTCTTAACTCGGAGGGAAACAAATAACTATGAAATTTTGACAATAATATTTCAGTGTTAGATTATTTAAAAAAGTTCTACAAATTGCTCTTTTTAGTTTGAAAGGCATATAAAAGTAGACGAAGAAAAAGAAACAAGCCAAAATGTATTAGTACAACAAAGGTTAAGCAAAAAGAGTTTTCAAAAACGCAATCAAATGTCCAGGTCACAAGACAAAATGAAAGAAAGGCAATATTTCTTGCAAGGATCTTATACAACAGCAGAATGCTTACCTTCAGACCTGATCCGAATCAGACGATGCACCTCACCAGAAAACCAGAGTGGACTCACTAAAAATGTGGTTCTAAGAAACGATCTGAGCTTCAGAATTAAGAATAAGAGACATTAACAGAAAGCCTAACAAAAGCCTTTAATAGTTTATTTTTTCATTTTGAAAGTGATAAATGAAACCCAACCCATAACACAAAGTATATTTAATAAAACCTCCCTTTACAAAAAATATTCACTTGTACTAATCACAGCAGGTCATCTTGTAATGCGACGTCTGATTGTGCATGTGGGTGTTTAAAAGAGCTAAAACATTACAAATTAAAGTCTGTTTTTTTTGGGGGGGGGCTGGATCAGCTATTACACATTATCTTGCATTTGATATATAAAAATCATTGACGTCATTGGTGTAAAGCAGTTTGAAGTGCAGCTCTACAGGTGATCGTGCTGTTCCGTTCGTTAAACGTACTCAGAGCGTTTTCTGAGGTCACGGTCTCTCTTGGCGTGGCACCTCCTCTGTGGCGCAGGGTGGTGCTCCACCTGGGAGCACCAGGTGGAGGTCACCATGATCAGCCCGGCCACCACCAGGAGGAACCCTGCTGCCCAGCCGCAGAACAAGGCATCTCCGAACTCCCACCGAGGCACCACCTCGGGAACCTTCTCGTCAAAGAAATGCATCACCGCCAAATGGGCGACGTAGGAGACGGGGACCAGACAGAGCACCCCGGACATCATCCCCAGCACCCCTCCGGTGATGGTCAGAGTCCTCTTGGTTCGGTGGCCTTCATAGTCTTTGCAGCTGTTGATCAGGTGGAGTCCGGGTATGGCGACCACGATTCCCAGCAAGCCCATGGCGAGGGCGGTGCACATCAAGATGCGGGCCAGTTTGAGGTCGCTGGAAAGGCCCAAAAGGCTGTCGTAAGACCTGCACTCCATGCCGCCAATGTCCTGGACCACACAGGTCTCCCACAGCCCCAAGTCGTAACTCTCGGTGGGCAGCAGAGAGGTGGACTTGGTCAGCCACTGTGGCAGGATGGTGCTGCCCAGAGCGCAGAGCCATGCTCCGACGTAGACCAGCAGTCCCAGCAGTTCCAAGACGCAGGCAGGCGAGTCCATGTGTCTCCTTACCTCTCCAGCCTCCACGTTCAAGAGATCCATGAGAGTTCCCCTTCACCGGCTGCGCCTGGGATGGAGAGGCCTCTCGGAGTCCGGTCAGGACGGAGGCTGCTCAAAGCGCCTGGTAATTAGAGCTGACTGCTCTGGCTCAGGGCTCGGCGCTTGTTCACAAACACTTTCCACTCAGAGGAGCACACATCTTCTGATGCAGGAAGGAGAGGGGGCTTGTTTGGACCTCCCCCTTTGCTATCCCGCCACCATGCCAATGGGCAGCAGGAGCAGAGGCAGAGATGGCTTCGTTTAGATTAAGCCATTGTCAAGCATTTCCCCAAGCTGCAAGCCACAGGAGAGGTCATTAGACGTAGACAAGATACCAATCTATGTTACGGCAGGAAAAAAAAAGACTTCTTTCATGTCTGTTTTTGCATCCTGTGTGTTTTATCCTGAGATATGTCAATGCATGAGGGCAGAAAGCCAAGCAGTTTGTTCTGGACATGTAAGAAGCAACTATTTCCAGATGTAAAAGTTCTTAAAATGGAAACAAGACATGCAAAATGGCATAGAATCAGAGAGAAAGGCACACAAACTGGCTTCCATACATTCAAGAATCAATATAGTGCAAGAGCAACAGAACTGGGTTGCAAATTCTGTCATGTTCATCAGTTTGGGCTAACTGCTTTTAGATTCGGGCTGCATGTGACTGAATGTGAAACAACAGAGCAGCTTATTGTCTCGTCTCTTACGAACACAGCAGAGCCTGTGGGAAACAATCGTAGGAGGCTGCAGATCAAAGCCGAGATGTGGGAAAATGTTTCCCGTTCTTAAGAACATTGTTCGAACCGCAAACAAAAAGGCAATAAAATCCCCAGCTGAGAGTTCTGATGTCCGGACAAAGACTCGGACAGAACAATGCCAAATCAATCTCCTCGTGGAAGAGAAAAAGGAAGCTTCTGTTTGTATTCAAACAGTGTGAGAGGGACAACTTCAGAAGAAACTTCCAATACTGTTTGAAGTAAAAAAAAAAAAAGAGGAACCAAAACCCCCCTTCTTTGTCAATTTATTTTCCTATTAAATTGCTTTCTTGTTGTTGCTGTAGCAGACACTTGTTAAAAACTGAGGAAATGGGTGGAAGCAGCGCCGCTGCAGTTGTTTCATTCGGCCGCATGAGGGCGACAAACACGTGGGATTTCTTCTGTTCCACTTCAGTGAAGGCCAAATAGATCCAAATATCAGACTCTAAAAGATACAGGAAGAGCTACATTGGAATGTATTCGGGTTTGATTTTGTTGTTGTTATATTTAAGGTATGCAGGAAATGAACAAATAAATTCAGACGGATAAGTGAATTTATTGTAATTCAGTTCAGCCATTTTTGTTAAATATTGAAATATATACGGAGACTTTACCCACCGACTGATGCATTTCAAGTGTTTATTTCAGTTAGTTTTGATGAGTTTGACTGACAGCTGTTCAAAACACCACATTCTGCTTCTCTGAAAATTTGAATACAAATGGCAAAAAAGAGAGAGATTTTTTTTAATACAAAAATATCGACTTTTGGAAGAAAAAAAAACTTGGGCCGTTATTTTAGGAAGGTGACATATACACATAAACACGTTACATTACGTAAGCATGCTACAAAACATATTTTTGACACCAAAGGAACCCCAAATATTTCTACCTTTCCACTTGCATTGTGGATGTCTGCTAGAAAAACTTTCAGAAAAATGTGTTCCCCACTGTTTTTTTTTTTTTTTTTTGGTCTTTTTTAAGTTTTCTGAGAAACTGAATTTTGCATTTCTTGCTTGAAATATATCACTGTGTGTGAAATTAATTTCATCGGCGTCTGCAAAGAATTTAATTTGAATTAAATTACTGAAATACACTGAATTTTGTTGACTAGTATAGCAGAGAAACCGATACGCTTCACTGAGATGCTATTTGGATAAAAGACACAAGATGGCGGTGTTGTTCCGCTGCCACCGCAATCACAGCAGCAAACTTAGTGGGAGGAGTCCGTGTGTTTAAATCAAAGTTTTTCCTCGTCTTTATATTAAATATATTTACTGTTTTATCTTAGTTATAAAATACTTGTTTTTAAGTCAAACTAAAATGTGGTAGTGTCCTACTGACCAATACGTGAAAAGTTTTTCTTTAACTTTTTCTCTTTTGTTACTTAGCTATTCTTGGTGTGTTTATATCTTCCACTGCTGTCTGAAGTGGCGCGACGCTTTAAAGTCACTTTAAATCCCCTGCCCGGGTGGTAGTAATTAGTTCTAATGAGAGTGCTGATTCGCAGAGTTTCCCCATTGGTCGGAGGAACTCGCTCAGTCGTACGTCCGAGCGTTTATGCAAATCCGCCCCCAAATATGGACAGACACGAAGGAATGAAATATGGTGGAGAGGCGAACATGGAGGACCGCGAGAACGCCGCTGGACTGTTTTTAGGGGGGCAGTAGTGGAAGAAAGTGGATGTTCCTCCCGTGGGACTGTTTCAGCGGAGAACCTCGGTGGAAACTTGCTGTTTTCGCTTCCCTTTCCCCATCGCGTCGAGGTGGAGTCGCTTTGTAATGCAGTGAAGACCGACGACTCTCTTTTTTTTTTCGGGGGAGATAAAAAAAAAAAAAAAAAAAAAAAAAAAAGCAGGGCAGGGGGGCTTCTGCCCGACTCACCGTCTCGACACTATGCCGTGGGTCAGCAGCGGTAAGCGGAGAGAGAGCTCGGAGCTGCCGCTGCCCGCGGGCTGGGAGGAAGCCCGGGATTACGACGGGAGAGTGTTTTACATCGACCACAACACCCGGCAAACTTCGTGGATTGACCCCAGAGATAGGTAGGTAGGCTGGAGGCCTGGGGGTAGTGGGATTACACACGCTCACAGAGGTATGTTAATTCAACAAGTTAACTTTCTAAACTATGTGCGCACATGTAGGAGCTGTCTGAAAACGAAATATTTCCCCCCAGATGTAGACCGTGTGTGTATGAGTGTGCTCATTCTTTCCTCCATTTAATCAGATTTCAGTTTGATGTGGCTGAATTAGCTGGAAATCTCTGATCAGCTGAGATTTAGCAGGAGTTGTGGCCTCCTGAAACAGGGGTGTGTGCGTGTGCGTGCAACGCCCATCATCATATCAATGTACCATGCTGGCGACTTTAATGTGTTCCCATCGTGTCCCTCCACACACCAAGCCTGACAGTGTTTTGACAGGGAGTTGGGGCAGCAGCCTCAGCCTTTCCGGTTTGTTGTGTTTCAGAGGAGTTTGGTGTCACCAGACCAGCAGCCTGTGTGTTGAACCAGTAGTAACCCAGTCTGTCTGGTCACCCAAGGCACTAGTCCTGAGCCTCAAGGAGGAGCGAGCTTGATACTCCAATCACCTGAACTCATCAGTTCACTCGTTGACTTGATGACTTTCAGTGACCTGAAACATTCCTGGCTGACAAATCTCAACAGAGAGCCATTGTTTTGCAGCTCTCCCTCTCCTCTTTCACACAGACACCTCCTTCAGATGAGCGGCGTGTCAAGAACCGGCCTAAAAAGTCTGCTTGTTTATGTCAAAGTGGTCGTGATTGGGTGTGTGTGGGTTTTTTTTTTTGTGTGTGGGGTTAAGGAGTGGAGCAGCAGCAGCAGCAGCAGCAGTAGTAGTAGAGTGGCGAGCCTGAGACTCCAACTCCCAGAAACCTTGGTGGAAATATGTGAAGAATGCTATTTGGGCCAGTGGGAAAGCTGCAAGGATGTGCTTTTGTGGGGATTTGGATTTCACCAGCCCAGAAACGGGCTCAAGCGGGGGAGTTGAAGCAGATTTACAAGATTACTGGGAATTATTGCAAGTACTTTACCTCTACTGTAATGTAAGGGAAAGGTGGAAATCGATCAAAGTAGCTCTTTATCGTACAGCTAGAGACGAGATTCTTGTCTTTGTAGTAAATTTGAATCCTGCAAGGCGTAGAGTATGATAATGGGTGGGGAAATGTCTTTCACCAAATCCATATTTGGAACATATTTAAGTAGTAGTAATTGATATTTTCAGAGTTCATTCTGTTTTTATTCAAACTCTGGCTGCTTTTTCACTCACTTTACACCCAGTCCACTTTACCTGGAGGTTGTTCTTGGAAAAATGCCGCATTGGGTGAGGCTTCATTCTGTTCGTGGTACTTTTTTTTTTTTTTTCTTCCTCCTCCCCCATGTAAAAAAAAAAATGATATACAAATTGAAACGATGGCCTAAGCAGTCTGTGAGCAGTGTAAAATATTTTCATCTAGGGGAGTCGTAATGCTAGAAAATCAAGTAAACATGCTGTCTAGTGTGTATTCAGAAGTGGAACAAAGGTTTCAGAAATGTCGAACTGTTTTTAGAAAATCCATGTTCAGTGCAAAATAAACCAGTTGCGACGTCTCACAATACTCTATTTAGAGCCAGATGAAAAGCAGGGTAAATTCTTTAGAAAGAATAAAATGGTCATTTGTTTTAGCACCAAATGCTAATATAGTAAGAAGCAAACATTTGATTTGTTTTTGTTTTCTATAGTGTGCAGCCATGTTTTCGCCATGCTTTAATTGTAAAAATATAAAAAATTAATAAACTCATTAGGGGAACCAATTACTTTTTTAACCCAAGTGCTTATGCCGCCCCCCCTGATGGAATAGCGCCCTGGGCAACGATACCCATTACCCATATTGGAAACGGTTGCATATCTTTTAATATTTTTATTGATTTAACTTGTAACTTTGCATATCGCCAAAGTATCCATCCTTCTGTAGAACAAGTTTTTGACTTTAAATAGTTTTTTTTTTTTTTTTTTTTTTTGCAAATTAACTTTTTAGTCTAAATGCTTGTAATGTCCAGCATTTATTTTTCTCTTTGAAATGGGTCAGTTTTCTTAGTTCTAATCTCATCTGACCATAGCACCCCAAATAGAACAGGGGTTTTTTTCTGCCTATATTTTTTTTAACAGTGATGGATTTTTAATGGCTGTCCTGCCAACGAGCTCCTCTACCTGAGCTGTGGACCTTTACAAATCTGATGGATGTCTTAACTGCTTCTCTGATGAATGCATTCTGTTTTAATAGGCTTTAATTAGGAGTATCAGTGTTGGGGAAGCCATGAATGCAGATGCATGCCACACATTTCAGATTATTTGTAGAAATTTCTGTAATTTTTTGTTTTCTTCCACTGTGCTGCTTTGTGTTTACATAAAATCCCTGTAAAATATATTAAACTTTGTTGTAGCAATCAGGGATATTTTGTAGAAGTTCGCAGGGTGAAAAAAAAAAATACTTTAAGGTGGCGACACAAATCTACAGTTTTGCTGGCAAAAGGAAACTTTCAATTCTCAAATTCCCAGCAGACATCTGGCTGAGAACTTGTGATGCAGGTCGGAGCACAAGAAAAGTGGAAGCAAACTGTGAACCCTCATCTGTCGCAATGAGCAACTGAGGACTTGAGCAAAGAAATGCTCAACATTTCTGGCCTCTGATTCCAGCAGGAGGGTGAACGCTGTAGCTGGATGTAATCTAGAAACCCAGATTTTCTTGAAGACCCCCCACCCTACCCCCACTCCTCCCTGCTTTTTGATGAAGCATTGTTGCACAGGGTGCATCGCTGTTTCACAGCTTCTTCCAGCAGTGTGCGTCTGTCGGGGGGAGTTTGTAGGTTTGCATGACTAAAGGAATGTTTCCTGCATTTGTTCTGGTGCTGCTTGGTGATTTATTGGCTATCTAAGCAGAGGAATGCCTTCTGTCGCCACCTGAAACGGCCTGTCCTATAAATTTCTCTTTACCTGCTACTAAATCTGACTGGCTGACATGCATCAGATCAAAACGTTGTCAGGCTTTGACCTAATGTTTTTCTCCTTCACTTTGAAAGCTACTCAAGCATAATGTAGACTTAAAAGCCTAGTTTGACAGCTCATCTGTTTAAAGCTAATTAAGGGAGCATATATCATCCACTCGCTCACTGTTGGTGATTTATAACTCTTTAGATGAGAACATGTTATGCTGTCATTAGTCTTTAAAGATGGCATGAAGTCACCTATTAAGATAAAACTGTCTTGATGTGTGTTTGAGTCTGGCTAATCAAAGCTTTTTCTCGTTTTTTTTGTTTTTTTTTTTCTTTTGAAAGCAGTCTGAAAACACTTATACTGATCAGCTGTGAGATTCTCATAGTACTAAGAAAACAGTTTCACTGCATTTGCTTAGGAATATCAAAGTAAACAATTTTAACATAATTGAATAGTTATTCCTGCTGGAAGATATCACAGTATGAGCCAATATAGATTATTATTGATCAGTCTAAATACATTTGGATATTGGAAAAGCCAAAATGGAGGCGTGACCTTTCTTTTATCCCCAGGTTTCACTATACGCCATAGTTTTTATTTTTAAGATGTTATGAGACACGGTGGCGAAATCTGAAGCTGCTGCTGCGCAAGTAACTACATGTTGTTGCTAGGTAACCAAATAACGAGTTGGTTAATGCCTAGCTTACATCTTCTAACCTCTTCCTACATCTCCCATAATGCTGTACGGTTCTGGATTGGAGTACAATGGAATTACTGAATATTCTATCAGACGTATTTATATATAGATCAGTGGTTCTTAACCTCGATCGAACCCCCGGGGGTTCGATGAGTCGGTCTCAGGGGTTCGGCGGAGTCTCTGCCGCGGAGATAGACACACTTGTGTAAAGTCGTGATGACGCCCCGCTTTGCCATCACTTGCTGCGGAGGATCACGTTACATCGCTTAGCCAATCAGCGCTGCGGAGAAGCACTGATTGAAGGAGCGCCACTCTCAGCATGGATTTGAACTTGTCTTTAATTACTTCAGCAAAACTCACCGTTTTTAACAAATTCTGTAGCGTTCGGTGTACTTCTAAATCTGCTCCTTAGTCGCACCTTTTCGGGGTTGGGACTGCCTCTAGTGGCGTGAGGGTGGTAACGCAACTAATTACATGACTAAATCAGAATACAGCAAAGTCTTAATTTTTCCATTCTCTTAAGAATGTAGAGCCAATTAAATTATCTAAACAAGACCTTAAAGTGGCTCCAGTTTGTCTTGATGGCCAACCTGTTGAAACTGTGGCAAATTTTAAATACCTTGGGTCGTTCCTGGACAGTCAGCTCAACTTTGCTGAAAACAGTGACTATATTTTGAAGAACTGTTCTCAGAGACTCTACCTTTTAAGAAGACTTGTTGATCTTGAATTTGGGGGGTAGAGGGGGATCATATTTATCATTACAGAAGGGTTCAGTGAATGCGCATATAAAACTGGTGGGTTCGGTACCTCAAAAAAGGTTAAGAACCACTGATAGATTTATTGTCCAGGCCTAGCTGAAATATTATTAAATATTTATTATAATAATCCTAATCAATATAGAATTTATTCTTTTGATCACTTGACCTAAACAAATGTATTGCATGAACCACTTGTGTGTGTAATCAAATGTCTCTTAATGTGGAGCTTGGATGAATCTGTGCTACAATGGACACTGGACTTACAAGTGCCACTTTTGCCGAAGTTTTTAAATCGGGGGAACATTTGCCCAGCAAAAGTGAATAAAAGTCAACCAGGTTCTTGGAGGGGATTTCCTGAAGTTGTTTTGCTCCAGCAGGTAATTCTGCAGCGGTAGTTCAGCTGCACCAAATGCGAGTTCAGGTCAGAGAAGCAAGAAATGGTGCGCTAGGTGGTGGTGTTCTTAAATGACTGTAAGAATCGCATATAAAAAGCCTTTTGTTTTGAAGAGATTCATCTACACCATTGTAACATGGTAGCATGTTTTTCGAGAGTAAACTCGAATTCAGATTTTCCTGTGGGCTTCTCTTCATTTTCTTTTTTTTTTTTTTTTTTTTTTGAGCGGCTGATTCAGAACGTTCTCCTCCTGCTGGGATCCAACATCTCCCATCTGGATGCCGGGGCCGTTAAGAGTGCACTAGCTCCGGGCTCGGCCAGTCCACAAAGAATCGGCGGCGGATAATCGTCTAATCGCTGAAACACAAGAGCCATTCATCGCAATCGTAATTGCCAGAGATGATGATGATGATGTTCTGTAACGGAGCTGCGTAGACCAGCCAGAGTTCAGGCTTGTTCAGACGGACCTGCTTCGGGTTAGGTGGCGGCATGTAGTGAAAACTTGGATGGAAGTGTGAACGGATACCTGCGGTATACCTAGACCAGGGGTGTCAAACTCCAGTCCTCAAGGGCCGCTGTCCTGTAGTTTTTAGATGTGCCACAGGTACAAAACACCGGAATGAAATGGCTTAATTACCTCCTTGTTTTGTTTATTTGTTCTGCGGCTTGTTTCTTGTGCTCTTTTTTTTCTTTTGGTGTTTTGTGGCGGAGGGGCATCTCTAAGTTTTGTGTGAGTGTGGTTTTTGGGGTGTGGTTTTTGGCGTGTGTGCTCTAGACACTCTCTTTGCCTTCAGCATCGGGGATGTTCACATCTCTACGGATGATGGACGCCTCTAGCAACGCCTGGCCATCTCCCGCAGATAACACAGGCACTTCTGTGGGGCTTTTTTTGTTGCTGTGGAATGAGCGTTATGCTAGGCATGCCTACACTTATGCTCCAGGGGAGTGAAGAGGGGGCTCATTGCTCGCTTGCACCTCCAGACAAAGCAGCAGGACGGAGGCAGTTCCCATGTGTCTCCCTCCTCTCATCCCGGGGCCTGCAGGCCTCCTTTATTAGCTCTGTTATGCAACAGTCATGGTCGGCCTGCCGCTCGGCAAAGGGAGGCCTTTATGCTTGGTCACAAAGCACACCAAATTCAATTATTCTGGAAAGGGTGAGCTGTGTTTCCAGCACTGAAAGGTTATTCACATGCGCTGAACCCCGCTGATATTTTGCTTCCCCCAGTGTTTTCATTATGATGGCTTTTTTTTTTTTTTTTGTCTTTCGCTGCAGAGGCTGTTGCCAAACATCGACTGTCATTTTGCCCTGTGTGTTTGAAGTGAGCTGACAATAAGTGTCAACCCACTTCTTGTTCTGGACCCCTTTCCTCCAGCTGACACCTGTTTGATGTCCCACTTCCTATCTGCCTACCTCAGATTTATTTACTACTATAAAGTTGACCATTAATTGCTTAAATTCTGCTTAGCATTAATCTGTTTGCCTCTTTGCCCTTTCATCAGCAGCAGCTGTGTTCTTTCCCTGTGTGTATATTGTGAAGAACACTACCTAAACAGGACATGCCAGAGTCAGTGGACTAACCTCATGCTCAGGGGGCACCATTGTGTGGTTTTTTTTTTTTCCCCCCCCTCCTATCCACACATGTGCACAATTCTCATTCAAACAGAGGGGGGGCAAAAAGCTTGTAGTCCACAGGCAGCAGGGCTGGTATGAAGTTCTCAGTGTGATAAACTAGAGTAAAAATATTACAGGACTTACCCGAAAATTTAAAATCAAACATGATACAATTTCTTTTTTATTTAAAGTAGGAAAAAGCAACAATTAACTGCAGCAAGAAAACCAGCATTTGTTAATGAAATTTCTGAACATTCCACATGAAATGGGTTGTGCATGTTTCATTTAGAGTAAACACAAGCAGAGTAGTGTCTTTCAGGTAATTATGCTCATTGCTCAGAAAAGTATAAGTTTTGTGTTTTAAATGGCACTGGCAGCATGATGAGCCAATATCGGCATATTTAGTCAGGCTGTCTTCAACTGCTAGCCTGGAGTCTGCTGCTTTACAAACGTGTTGCATGACACTAAGCCTGCTGCAATAAGCAAACAATTAATTGCATGATGAAATGAAATGAGCTCAGTAACTTCCATTCTAATCTTGTTTATAGAGACTTGATAATCCAGTTGGTTTCAGTTGTTTGCCATTTTTATTTTGGATATTTAAAATATCTTCCAGTTCTATTAAGGGTTCTTTAGAAACGTAACATTTGTTGGTCTTTGAGGAGGCAATATACTTCTTGAAAATGGTCTCAATATTGCAGGTTATCACAATGATTACTGGGACAATTTATCAACGGCAAAATTTGTAAATCAGAAATGTCATCGCAATATTAATATTGCTAAAGGCTGTTTGTAAAAAAAGTAATTGTTGGATTCCCAATGTGTTGTGTGGCAGACTAATATCTAGCCTGTTGCATGGAGTCTTGGCTGTATTTTATGCTGATCCCTGATACTGAACAAAAGTTGTAAAGATAAGTGTTGGAGGCTCAGCAAGACAGCAGTGAGGAAAATGTGCTTCTATTGTAAATGATCTTGCCATCTTAATATTTTCACATTATGAACACTGAGTTTGCACAATGTATGTGTGTGAGATGGCCCATCAGAACAAAATCCAAAATGGCAGCTATGACCTCAAAGGAACTTTTATCAGTCTTTTTCCATTTGTTGGTGCTAAGCTAACTGTTGGCAGGGTGGACTTGCAGTCATGCCAAATGTGGCAGGATTGCACTGCAGACCATCTTACTTTTGTCAGTAAAAGCAAGAATTAAAAACAAACGGTTGCAATACATGGATTGCATAGCTGAGTCACAATTAATTCTGCTGATATTGAAGTATCGTCTCGGTTCAGTAGGGACAAACCCTTCATCTCCGGCAGCCGAGCTGCTTTACTTCTGCCTGGTCCGCTCCCGTCCATGTGTCCAGACGCCGTCTAAATGTACACAGAGACAGGACATGTCGGTCTACTTATAGAGACCTATTTCTATAAGATTCAACATATAATGGGAGAAGTGCATGTCTCAGCTGCTTGTTCTGAAATGCAGCGCCAGAGAGGCTGGACATAAATGACATTCCTCCCAAAGTTGTTTTCCACGTTTCTTTTTTAACTCTGACAGGAATTTTCAGGCCGGCGACACTTGTGGCCCTTTTGTTTCTGATTGCCTGTGTCACGTTGTGGGACTTGAAGCAGGTGACATTTAGGGTAGAAAGAAAAAATGCGCAGAATTTGATGTGATCGTGTCGTCTGGGATGTCCGTTGTGGCATTTGCTGCTGTTCCCGGTCACAATTATGCAGAGGTTGAGCCTCACTTATTTCCTTAGCTCTTATTTGTCAAGTTTGGCAGCTTGTTTAGGGCGAAGATGGGACAACGAAAAGGTTTTGATGGTTGGATGAGTTTGTTGTTATGATTTCGACTTCAGGAATGCAGCGTAGTAGGCTCTCTGCTGTGGCTGACATGAATTACAATATTTAGCATTTATGTCATGAAGATACAGATTTAAACCCCGCCTTCAAAACTGTCGCATTGAGCTTTAAGACAACTTTATATTAAAACACTTGGAGGAGGAATACCATTCAGGCTTGGAAATGGAGAGGTTCCTGTTGGCAGTGTTGAATCATTTCATAAGTTTTTGTAAGATCATGGTGATTTTTATCTCTTTATTGATTTTAAAAAGAACAAATTAATATGGTCATTCAAACATAAATACACAAATATCCCATCATACAAACAAATATGCAAGGGAGGGGAAATGTGAAACAAATCAAATTAAAATTTTCAGCAATACAGCAATATCTTGTTGGAATAATTGCAGCTTTACAAGAGACCAAGGGTTCATTCACACCAGCCCTGTTTAGTTTGCTTTTGTCCAACTCTAGACTGTTTTTCCCAGAAAGTCTGGTTCTTTTCAGGAAATTTGAATGTTCAAACTCTGTGGACTGACGAAGCCAATTCTGATTCCCTAAAAAAAAAACCTGGGTCTGGGTTCGATTGCAGATGCAAGCAGACCAGAGACCACTCTGAAAGCAGGAAGTGGATTATAGTGCAGGGTATTCTGGGTAAATGCAACCAAAACAAACTTGAGTCTAGAGCTAGTACGAGGAATCACTTGTGATCTCTTACCAAAGACGAAAGGAGGTTACGGTCATGCTGTTGTTGGAGGTTTTCCTGAGAAAAACGATGAGAAATTTAAACATGATTCACCTGGAAAAAACGTAGACGACCACAAAACTGATGGTCCCTCAGACTTAAACATGTTCAGTTTGTCATAAATTGCCTCACATCTGTGCGCTACCAAAAAGAACTAGATGTAATGACAGAACCTAATTTTAAGAACTAACATTTTACATCCTTGACATACCTTGATAATGGAAACATCTTATTTGGATCCTGTGATATATTCTTTCTTTGGGGAGATCTGTTCCCTTTGTGGAGAATTGCTGTTGCTGCCCAGGTGCAGCGACTAGCTGTTGGGGACGACCCAACTTCACCGGCCGCTCAAGACTCCAGTTTCACATGCCTTTCCCATGCAGCAGCCCGACGCCAGGCAGGGGGCTGTGGGGAGGGAGCTGTGGAGATGGAAATATCCTCTGGGACGACCCAAAATGGCTCAGATTATTCTAGAATTAGCAAATGTGTCTGACAACCAAATATGTTTATCTGAGACACGAGCAAACCCCGGAACAGCTCGTCCCTCAGCTGAACATGCTTGTCGTTTTCACGTTCTGCTTTTCCTCAGTCTTTAGATGACTGCCTCACTTCCTGTTGTCTGTGACCAAAGAGATGATGATGATGGTGAAAAGCATTGAAAATAAAAACATCTGTACCTACTTTCAACAAAAGTTAGAAACGGCACAAAAAAGTCTTTTCTTTAAATTGTGTGTGAATTTGGAAGACTAGTATCTATCTGTAATTTCAATGTAGCGTTTAACATTTTGGTGTTTATTCACTTGTGGCTTCAAATGTGTGGGTCTGTTATCGGTACCAAGGTCTACAGAACCAGCCACAGTTTACAAGTGAGCATAAAGTTATTCAGCTTTGCCTTTTCCTGTGCACTGCTGCCCAGCTGGCTGATAAAGCATGTCCCACTTTGTTGTAGGACTGGGTGATGTGGTTGGAATCGATAGACGATACATCCCATCAGTCTATCGATAATTATTGATTAGTTTTGTTTTGAAATATTCAAAAGGCTGCTTCCTCTTAAGTCTGTTACTTATTCCTACTGCTGCATTTTGGCAGCAGTAGGAATAATTGCTTTTTTTTGTTTTAAATATTTGTATAAATGAGGTGAAAACACTGCATTTAAACTAATTGTCCAATATGTATTGGTGTTTGAATGGCTCCTGTTTTGAAAGTTTGAGGCGTGATGAGAGGGAGGAGGTGATTTAAGAGTTGGCAGCAGATGTAGTTTGTTGGTGGTGCATCAAACAGGCCAGTCACTACATTATCCTTCATAAATAGCAGGATATATAGTTTGTAAATGATGAGCTGCTTTCAGCACAAAATTGTATGCTGCAGGCAAATGTCGTCAAATGGATTAACCAGGTCAAAGACAGTAGTCTGAGCTCTGATGACTTGCATTTGTTTTTCAGTGCATCTTCCAAACCCATCATTATATTTGGCCATGGTGTCATGTCGAGGAATTTTTTTTACAGATTTAAAGTGTCCTCTACACTGCTGATGGAAATGAATAAATCTGAAATGATTGAATAAAAAATGGCAGATTTGCAAAATTGGTAAACTGGAAGTCCATGACCTTGTTCAGCAGTTCCACAGTAAATACTGTGATGTAATGGGTCAAAAACTGAACGGATAAAAAAAAAATGACTCAAACAAAATACAAAGATATCTATGCAGCTCTAGAAGACACTAAATTCAGCTTTTCTGCTCTCCTGGAGACTCGATCCATAACAAAATGTATTTAAGAGCTAAAAAAAGCCACAACACAAAAAGACGATGAGCAAAGAGTGGAGGGTAGCCAGTCTGCCTTCTAGCTCATGTCTGCCAAGTTTGCTGCAGTTCTAGCTGTAGATCCGGAGGCTAATAATAATTACAGACTTGTCATTTATACCCAACATTTCAACAAAAAAAAGATTATAAACTTCAAAAAACCTTAAGGAATTTTGGGAACTAAAGTCGGTGATGGTCCTCTGGAAACCGCTGGGAGCCATTAATGCTGCGCTGCATTATGTCTTAAACTGCTTTAAAGGCCGTCTTTAAATGTGGACCGTGAAGATGTGGGATATTTCTATAAGCATTGGCCACCTAATGACTCACACGGCCAGCAGGGCAAGAACATTCCTTAATGCTCCCCTTCTGACACTCGCTGTTTAGTTGCGCTAATCCTGCAGCTGCCTTTTATAATGACGGTGTATAAATATAGTTATTATGAAAAGCCTTTTATAACCCTAAAAGCCAAAGGCAAGTTAATTTGGTGTTGGCCGTTTCATGCTGTCAGCACTCCCAGGTTTAGTCCAGGTCACCATGCCAGCCTGACGGGAGAATGACTCAAGGATTTCTCTCCCAGACGCAGACTGAGGTTAATCTCTAAAAATATTTTTGTAAACTTTTCATATGAATCGGCTGACACCCGCTCTTTAGACGGGTGTCATCACACACCCCCGCTCCGCTCCGTCCTGCTGTGCGCCCGTCTCTTTAAGAGACCGCCCGGCAGCGGTTAGACTCTCCCAAGACATGAGTTGGAACACAGACGGCGCTGTCACAAGACTGCGTAACAAACCAAACATTCAGACTCAGAGCTGTGAGTGGAGGACATGTTTTTTTTTTTTTGTTTTTTTTTCTTCCCCCCCTTCACTGTCTTTGTCTCCGTCGCTGGGTCAGAGGGCAGTTTGGGATTAAACTCCCTCTGACGTCATGTAGCTTCCCACATCCCCATGTGTCTTCTGAACTTTCCTCCTTTTCCTTTGTGTTTCTGTTTTTACTCCAAGAATAGCACAACTCCTTCCTTTGAAACTCCTGTTTTTATTTTGGAGGGGTTTTTTTACCTCTGTACTTGTGAGTAAAACCTCCAAGCTAAAGTATTTCTCATGCTGTCTGATTGCTTCTTGTCCAAGTATTTAAAGAGCAGTTGGTGTCTGGACATTTGTTTGCCTTTCACAAACACTCAGAGCAGCAGCAGGTAAGGAGCGTGGCCTTGTTTGCTTTGTCTCCAAACTCCACTTGTGCAGCTCCTTTTAACCCACCGCCATCATGCCACCGGTTGTCTGTCACGGAGTTGTATGAAGCATGTCTTTTCTTTTTATCTTCTGATCATTGTTTGAGTCAAATAAGGGTTGTTCAAACTTAAGTGAATTATTGTGGAAAAAGTGTGTATTTTCAATGCAATGTCTTGGAGAAATGGCTAACACTTTATTTGAAGGGGGTGAATAAGACTGTCATGACATGTCATGTTTATGAATAAGCCTTCATGAATTTGACTGTCATAAAGTGTCATTTGGTAAATTATGACACTGAATACAAAGATGACATTATTCAAAATGTCTTGACAACTTGACATTAACCAGGAAATCATTACTGTTTAAACTTTACCTTTAATAACACAAAGTTACCTAATTTTTAAAGTGCAATCAGTAATACTTTTATAACAAATTTATATCGGTAATGTTTTCTTGTTTAATGTCAAGTTGTCATAAAGGTATTTTGAATGTCAACTTTGTATTAAGTGTCATAATTTACCGAATGACACTTTATGACAACCGTTATAAATATTCATGAAGGCTTATTCATGTTCATGACAGGTGTTATGTCATGTTTAGACAGGTGTCATGTGAGTCTTATTCACCCCCCTTCAAATAAAATGTTACCGAGAAATGATATCAACATCTTTGTAGCTGAGATTGAAACTCTAGACATGGATTCAGATTTGATTATTTTCTCCAGATTTATGTTCTGACTGAACATAAAGAAACAGAACATTAGCAGGTCAGGTTTACAAAAGAGGATTAGGGCCACTGAAAGACTTTAATCTCAGAATTTTGATTTTAATATTCTGAGGTCAAAGGTCAGAATTCTGAGATCAGAATCAATTCTTTTTGTTTTTCTGTGACCCTAATCTTCTTGCCCAAAATAAGCTAATTAACCATGAAGGATCTTTTTGATTGGTCTAAATATGCTGCAGCAGTCATATGGCACATTGGACTTCTCATGGCCTTGTTGTATCAATACCAATAATACTTGTCCCTTTGACAAATTCTTCCATCTGAGCTGCGGATCCTTGCAGCTCCTCCAGAGCCGCAGTGGTTAAAGACGGCCATGTTTCTGTAGGAGATCCATTGTCTTTCCATTTTCTCAAAATCTCACTTGATGTTACATTTACTGAAAGTTATTGATACAGGCCTCCTGTTCTGAATGAATACGGCGTTTTAAACCTAAACGTGTGCAAATAACGTTTATGTGCAGAACTAAGTGCATGGCGTTACAGTCCGTCACACTACTTTAAAAAAACATCAAACAATACAGAGCACTCCCAGCTGTCACCAACATCCTCCGTTTGAAAGCGCCAGGGTTTCACATGTGATTTGCAGCAGCGATAAGGCATTCGCTGCAGCTCGTTTTACACTAAACTCAATTCCTCATGCTGGTGCAATCTGAAACGACGTCAACCCGAATGTAAACGTCACCGCTACTGGAGAAGAATCGGGTTCAGTCCAAATGCGGCCACCTGCAGCGTTCAGTCGGACCAAATGTTGAGGAGCATGTGACACCAGAGGAGTTCATTCAAGGATAACTCGTACACTGGATTGTCTGTTTATCAAGATTGTGATTTAAACACATTTTATACAGTCTTAGTCAAAACACTTCTATTGTGTATGATCTGTCTGTCCAGGTCCCTGTTCATCCTTAGTTGGAAAAATGTTATCTAAATAACCCATCACTGAAGTATTTTCAGACTTCTTTGTCTAGTGCTGTTGGCTGGTTGGTCTCTCAGAACAGCTGTATGCCAAAACTAATGAGTCCATTAAACAGGTGGACTCAATGCAATTACTTTTAAAGGCAGGTGGTTGCACTGGATTTATTTTTTCAGTACATATCGCATTGCAGAAAGCCATATTTGTCCCTTTTCTTCCTCACATTTGAGGACAAAAATGTTATTAGAAATGTGTTGGTCTTTGACTTAAAATGCCCTTGTAAAACCTTAAAGCTTGTGGTTGTCGTGTGACAAAAGTTAAACTAGCGGTTTGAAGCCTTTTACAGGTGCAGAATATGTTTTATGCTATTACTCAATTGCATAATTTTCTTACCCTGACCTACTGATTTATGCAAGTTTGTATGTTTGACTTCAGTGAGTTCATTGTTTCATCAGTGTTTGAGGAAATAAATGAAAACATGAGGAAACCCACACTCGTAACATTCTGGACTGCTGCTTTACATCTCTGGAATGTTGAACAAACCTAACCTGTTGAATTCCCCCAAAATATGTGAAATGCTAAGGCAGTTCATTGAATTTGAAGCCCTGATTGTTTTTGGCAAGCCCAACTCATTCATCACGGCGTGTGATTCAGCACCGCTCCTTGATACTTTTATTGGAACATCAGACATTTTTATGAGTACACCCTCTTTCGTAATGTCCTTTTTTTTTTTCTTTTTTTTTTTTTGAGAGAGAGACAGCGGCTGACTAACGCAGTGCCTTCTTCTAATTTGAATCAGCAGCATGTGTCTTGAGCGCAGACGGCGTCGTGCCTGAAAACCATTTTGTTGACGGAGAAAAGAAAGCGGAAGTGAGATCCAGTGCAGTAGGTTTTTGGGAGAGGAAAGCTGAAGCGTGTGTCTCCTGAGGAATGCAGAGCAGAATGTCTCGGCTACTCGCTTTGCAGTCCCGTCATTGTATGCATACCTTGCCAGTTACAGGCCTCATGCTCAGAGTACAAGGATCTCTGTGATTGATGGTGATTAGCTACTGGTTTTAATGCCAACCTGTTCACTGTTATGTGTACTGGTAATTTGGTGATTAAAATATAAATATTTCTGTGTAGCTGGCATTGTGAAAAAGCTTCAAAATGTTTTTATGTTTTTATTCATGCATTTTAATGAATAGGAAAAGCTTAAGACAATATTTCACCTCAAAACGATAATGGCAAAAGCAATTTGTTTAAACATGATTTTGTTAAATTTGTATCTGCTTATGTGGTGCCTTTCATTTGATCTCTGAAATGGGAAATCCAGAATGTGAAGAAAATTATCAAATGTTGACTGAAAGTCTGTTTGCCACCAATCCTGACCCATAATCCAATACAACAAGAAAAATAAAACGTCTGTTTTATTTGCACTTCTGACTAATTTTAGCTCATTGAATCAATTGTCAGACATTATCCTGTTCAAATTGTTTGTTTTTTTGTTTCTCTCTGTTTGCAGAGAATGTTCAGCTGCTGTTCGTAGTAGTCGCTAGCTTGTTAAGCTATACAATCAGCATATTGCTCACATTTTCTGCCTTGGTACTTTAAAGTGGTTCAGCTGGGTATTATGTTGTATCTAAATGTCATCTTTTTGGCAAAATTAAATAAACTATAAGCTGTGTCGTTAACCAGAAGCTACAACATTGTTTAAGCTAGCTTGGTAGCCCTCATTAGCAACACTTAAATTTAACAGCTAGCTTTACCGTGTGGGACTCTGACAAACTAGGTAGACACTACGTTAAAACATAAATTCACACTCTGTGAAAACATCTAGAAATAGTTGGTTTAGTGCTGGTCAAGGCTATCGCATGTAGCTCATTTTGAAGTTTGTTCATTGATGTGCTTCAGTGGTTTTGACGAACGTTTGTCTTGCTGTCCCAGAAGACATTCTCAGCATTTCATGTCTAATTCTGGTCTTGTGTTGTATTTTTTAGAAAAAAAAAAAAAAAATGTGTGTTAGCCGGTGAGATGGTTGTTTTTAATACTGTCCTCCTGAACTTCTTCAGGCAGTAATTCAGCTTCAGACCCCTTTTGGAGGACGGTGCCTTGAGTTTCTATTCTTCATGCCAAGGTGTTCAGGTCTCTTCTTTGAATTAATCAATCTAAGGTGGTGCAAAAACACAAACGTCCATGATTGGAAAGAGCTGGTAATAAGGCTTCCTGAGGTTTAGCAATGCTGTTGGTTAGCTGGCTGAAAGGTTACAGTACTGCAATTTAAAATGCTACAAACAAAAATGGACATAAAAAAAGATGACAAATATTTTTATTTTTGTGTGAATCTCATGAATTATTTCTACCAGCAGTTTTATTATGCCAGCCCATGCCTTTTCAATGTGCATACTTTACGTTTCGTGTCCCAAATCGGCCAAATGTGGAGCTTTTTCTTCTACAATTTCCTATTTTGGAGTCTGTAAAATTGTTGCTGAAATAACAGGTTCAACCTGTGGTTGAATGTTGACTTTTTATCTCCATTAACTGACTAAACTCCATTTACATAATGAGGCAGAAAACCCTGCAGGCGTCTTTATGGTAATAGAAAAAAAAATTAGATAATTGGGTGGGAAAATGCATGTTTTGATACTTCTCTGCTGCTTTGTTCATCATTATGCCAGAATTCTTAGTTCTTAATGGCTCACATGATGCTTCTGTTCACTAAAAATGGAAGAAAAAAGCAGCTTTTGCCTTATGTGAAACAAAGTGTAAGATATTTATTATCATAGCTAAATGTTCTCCATTTTTGTAACTATTTTTATTCCAGGATCACAAAACCGCTAACGTTTGCCGACTGTGTTGGAGATGAGCTGCCTCTGGGGTGGGAGGAGGTTTACGACCAACAAGTGGGAGTTTACTACATCGACCACATCAACAGTGAGTACATCTCTTTGGTCTCCTTCTTATTGTAGTTGTGCAGAGGATGGTGAGAGGAGCTGAAAGCATCACTGGAGTTTCCCTGCCCAGGGTACAGGATCTGTTTCAGAGATGCTGCTGGAAATATGCTTTATTCCCCAACTGGGTTTCCATTACAAATGTGTACAAAACTTTGTCAATATTCAACTGTCAAAAAAACACAATTTCTCAATTGTGGTGTTTCCATTAAATAAGATTGTTCACACAATAAGTCATTAAAAAAAAACATGTTGCACTACCATCGTACCACTTCCTGTCGTCTTGTCATTTCAGCCAGTAGTAACGTCCAGTTATTAATCACGTGATGTGAAAGTGTTTTCATGGCAGTTTTGTGAATTAATTTCTATTCGACCAAAAAACACCTCACCCTAGCTCAAATGTTTTGCCTTTTTTTTTTAAATTGCCATGTTCCCATTTAGTGAATTTAATTTCATAATTCCAATCTGCGCATTTATCTGGTCAGTGGAAACTCGGCTACTGTCAGAGAATCCTCAAACCATCTGAACTTTTTCTGGTAAAACAGAACTTTAGCAGAGCTAATGTTTTCCTCTTTTCTATCATCGGTCATATACATATTTTTATTATAATACCCAAGAAACACCATTTAGGTTTGCTATGCGCTTTATTAGTACACAATTAAATTATTTGATTTGAATAATCAAATTCCACAAAATTATTTTGAAGTATTTCTTAATTTTAAAACTCAATTATCGGTGATGAATCTCTTTTTTTTTTTTTTTTTTTTTTTTTTTTTTTTTTTTTTTTTTTGTCAGAAACCACCCAGATCGAGAACCCGCGGACACAATGGCGGCAGGAGCAGGAGCGCATGTTGAAGGAGTATCTTGTGGTGGCCCAGGAGGCCCTCAACGCCAAGAAGGAGATGTACCTGATCAAGCAGCAGCGACTTGAGCTGGCTCAGCGGGAGATGCTGCGATTGAACGAGCTTTCTGGGGACAACCACTCCACCACCAGCAGTAAGGATCACCAATGTCGAGACTGGATGGAGGGGAGAGAAGAATATATCTGAGGATCCCACATAATCAAACGATGACCTGAGCTCATAATCGGGCATTTGTTGTGATTATCATTTTTGATTCACCGTTGTCACGATAAATTTCAGTTGTCAATTTCAGTAAATAAAAAACTAAATTGACAGTATTATCTGAAATGTTACTTTTGCTACTTTCTCCACTGCATCAATAAATGTCAAATGTGAAAATGCAGTTACTGTGTGCAGTTCAATGACATAAATCACACTTTTAATAAGATTGGGTCCTGAACAGTAGCCTGTTTCAAATGGGAATGTTTTTCCAAGAACTATATTTGTGTTGGTGGTGCCATGCAGTCACAGTAGGCCTGGGCGAGAAGGATTTGGAATTTTATCTTGATATTTTGTGGCACTTTTGTGATAACAGTAAAGACTATAATAAAAAAAAAATATTTAACTGTATGGCTCTGATGGCATGGTACAGCATCCATAGCACCACAAACGAATATTGAAAAACATTCCCATTTGAAATGATTCTTGCCAGTTACTTAAAAGTGATTTATTTTTTTTTTTGTCACTAAATTGCAGCAGTAATCATACTTTTGAATCTAATATTTACTGATGCTCTTGTGAAACACTGGAGAAAATGCAAAAGTAACATTTCAGATGTCAGTTTTGTTTTTTTTCTGAAACATCGATGACAAAATGTATCGTGACGATAAATCAACATCATGATAAACGATACGATGCAGGCCCCCCTGTAAGCCACAGCCATTCAGTTGGCTAAGAAATAAGTAACATCATAATCTGTATCGTTACCATAAAATATTGCAATAAAATTCTAAATCTATATAGCTCACCCTTTTGTGAGCTGTCCTTGTTATCTGACCTGCACATGCTACACTGCTCATAACTCCTCACTCACTGGGGGAGATCTAAATCTATAAAAATTCTTCCAAATCCTCATTTCTTTCCTCACTCCACCCTCTTGTTTTAGCACCTCCACCCAGTTCACCCACTGACCCCCTCACAACGCTTCCAGGGGGGCTCGGCTCCCAGGAAACACGAGGAGACCTCACTATTACAGCTCAGCCACTAACGCTCTCTTCTCTCTCCTTTATGCGTCTGCAGCTTTTTCCGGCTCGTCTTCAAGTGCGAAATACGATCCTGATCAAATCAAAGCGGAAATAGCCTGCAAACGAGAGCGGGTGAGTTGCTATCGATGGAGAACAATGGGATGTGGTGAGGGGCGCTTCGGGGGCTCCGGGGTGTGGCCCCTACAGGATACCATGGTTCTGGTCTGGGGCCTCAGGAGGACGACGGTGAGGTCATCATCAAAGGGTCAGGAGAGGCCCAGGACTTGCAGGGCAAGGTTGGACGTTAACCCTGAGATCAATAGCACGGGTCAGGATATTTCCTGGATCAGGGTCATTTTAAAGCAGAGTTGTGTCGCAAAAATGAGTGGGGGGGGGGAGTGTCGCTGTGTAAATCCGTCTGCTGAAGCAAACGAGAGCCGTGTTAAAACACGTCCAGATGACGAAGAAATCCCAGATTTTAAAGCTGCATAAGAACTGATTATTATTCCAAAGCCATTCTTCAGCAGGGTGGGGTCAGACGTTCAGGGTTCTGCTAATTTAGGTTTTTAGTTGGTTACATTTTATCAGAGATGCATCGATCAATCACTCAAAGATCAGAATTGGCCCTTTTTTCCTTGATCTGCTCTGATCGGTGGTCAATAAATAAGACAAAATGCCTCAAAACAAAGAACTCCCCCTTATCCGGGTCAATAAGTGCCAGTAACAAACTACACACAGTTGGTCAGAAACAGGTTAGTAATCTGTGCTTTGTTGCATAAATTTGCATTCAGTTCAATTCAAACATACTTTTTTGATCCCAAAAGGAAATCAAATGCTGCTGTAATACTTATTCATTCAATTTTCTTCAGAGTTGTTGTAGATGGTGATGGCTGTGGGCAGGAAGGATCTCCTGTAGCAGTCTGTATTACAGTGAATCTGAAGAAGCCTCTGACTGAAGACGCTGGTTATCTATGGTTTCTGCTTTTGCGATGTTAATCAGTTGTAAACCGCCCTGTTGCTATGGTTACACATCATAAAAGATGAGCAAAGTATAAAAAGTATCGACAAAAATCAACCCAGCTGCTCAGCATCCAGAACATAAAAATCTTTTCAGTATGTCAGAGTAAACGATCCACTCCAATGTGCTGCCAGGCTGAGGGGCGCAAATCTAGATCTTCTATTTGATTCATAAACGACCTAAAATGCGTTTCTTCTCCTTTGTTTTTCTTTGGGGAAATCTTGATCAAAACTTCAAATCGACCAGTTAGAGACGAGGAAAGTGGAAACTTACCATCATCTGATTGATGCATCTCTATATCTGCTTGTTGGTGTGGCAGAGCGTTACTTTAACCATGATGTTTTTGCATTTTAGTTTTGCCTACCTGTGGCAGTATTGATGCCGTTTGACCACGTTACGCAATTTAGACTAAAATTAACTTTTAGTGATTTAGTGGTAACGCTGCGCTCCACAGAGCTGGAGATTCCTCTGGTCACACTTTCTCTACCGTCTCATGACTTACAAACGCGGTGATAGAAAATTTGTAATTTCATCCTTTGCTAAGAAAATACGGTCAAAGTCATGTCCGATTCCACCGTTGGGATGTTTTCAGGGTTACATCAAATATGTTGATCAAAGTTCAGTTACTATGAATCAAACTCAACTTCTAAACGTGGATTTTTAGCCTTGATTTAAATAAGTCAGTGTTTTGGCAGTTTTTCAGTTTTCTGGAAGTTTGTTCCAGATTAGTGGCGCATAGAAGCTGAATGATGCTTCTCCATTTTTGGTTCTGGAGATGCAGAGCAGAACCAGAACCAGAAGACCTGAGAGGTCTAGAAGGTTGATGTTAAGCCATTCAGTGATTTATAAACTACTATAAACATATTTATAAAAATGTTTTAATGTCTGTTCTCTGAGCAAGGACTGTAAAACTGGATAGGTGTTCTCTCACTTCCTGGTTTTGGTGAGAACTTGATTGGAAAAGCACTTCTAAGTTTGTTCTTTTATCTCAGTTTTTATTTTGAGTTTCTCTTGCAATGCTGAGCGGCACTAAATTTTATTAATCCGTTCCGATTTGAATTTCAAGACTGTTAAAGCCGCGGCACGTTTGTCGGCCGCCGCTGGTCGGGGTCAAGGTTTCCACGCTTCAGTCCAAAACCTCTTCAAGAGAGAAGGTCTGGGTGTGTGTGTGTGCACCTCTGTACAAACACAGTCGACCATTCCTCCGTGCCAGTAGTCATGATTCGGCAGTTTTTGTCGGTGGCAGTGAGAGGAGTCCATTGTTCACCATGGTAACCAGGTGCTTGCTTGTGTCCGCAGCTCTCCAGACTGAAGCAGGAGCTGGCCCAGGTGAAGCAGGAGCTGCAGTATAAGGAAATGGGAGTGGAGACCCTTCAGGAGTGAGTGTTTCTCTGCTTCTGTGTGTTTCTGTGTGTTCGTTCCCGGTCCACCCTTCCTCCCACAGCCAACCTTCTCCTTCCTACACTTGGCCCGGCTGCTCCCCACCCAGCAGCCTCTTCCCTCTTTTATTCCCTCTGTTTGGTCTCGTCCACAAAGTTCAGTTTCATCCTTGTCTCTGTGTTTCTGTCTCCTCCTCCTCTTCTTCTTCTCCTCCAAATGGTTGCAGATTTTAAGTTTTAAAGTGGCCCTTTAACATATAAAACACCCTTTAAAGTAGTTCCAATGACTGAAAGGAGGAAGCTTCCTAAGATTTATGAATTTGATTCTTTTGTTTTCTTTCTTTTAATGTTTTGCTTTCAGACTCTCACACACACACACACACACGCGTGCACACACAAACCATCTCTCTGTGCTGGGAAGATTTCTGAGCCATTCCAAATTTCATGTTAGAAATAGAAGCTCCACCTCGCTGAGCGAGAGGGGGAAAAGAGAGCTTTTGAGAAAAGCCAAATGGAGGGAGTTTTTTTTCTTTTTTCTTTTTGATGGAAAAGGGGACTCCACCTCAGGAAGAGGATGCACCAGTGGAGTGCAGGGAGCCAAGGCTCAGCCTGGAGAGAGGAAGTTGTTCCACGGAGGGGATGGGGAGGGGCGGCTCTAAAGCGGCTTTCAAAAACACAGAGAGATCTGACTGCAAATTCCTTTGCACTTCCTGAGTCCTGGCAAAGAAGTTCCTTATCTCTTAGATAATACGCAACTCAAGTGATTCCCAGAATAGTCAGGAAGAATACACAGCTTGCAAAAAAGAGAGAAACACTGAGTGCTGCGATGTGTATACGTGCTCGTAGGCGTGTCTGTGACTTTGTTTGCTGGTCTGTGCGCGTCCCATTGTTCTGTGCAGATTGCTTGGGTTCAGAACAGGAGTGACCCTTCAGGCTGTTGTTGTTGTGTTTTTGTTTTGTTATTTTCTGGTTAATTTTAGCTGTGATCAGCAATAGAACAAATTGTTCACCACATCAGATAAGCTGATACAGTTTCTGGTGCACACCCTCCACCCCCAAACCAAACCCACTCTAATAATCGTTACTACGACCCTTAAAGAAGTCAGGAGTTGGGGTTTAGGCTATCTTTCATCTTTGCACCTCCTTATCTTTGTGAGTTTCACAAACGTTTTCACGGCTTGTCCAGCTGACATCCTGGTGGATTGTCGTCACGCCTCGGCAGACTGAAGGAAATGCGAGCCTATAGGGTGGTTGGCACTGAGTGGTAGTTTTAAAAAATTTTTGTTCTGGGGACATAAGTTTGAACCTCGCAGGCTCCACCAGAGAGTTGGAGAGGAGAGACGAAGCAGAGCCCGTTTCTGGGTCAGGATGGACAGAACCTGCTGCTGAAGGAGAGTGAAGTTAGCAGGAGAGCTAACCACGCCGCGCCCTCCCAACTCCACCCCTACACAACCAACCCTTATTTTATTTATCAATTAATCAGTTAACGGGATTTATTTTAAAAAATGGCACATTCTGCAGATGTTTCGTTTAACCACTTTCTTATGCATTAGAAATTCATTTAAAAGTGCAAATAACTTGATCCTTTTCGTAGCATTTTCTTTGTAAATGTTAACATAAAACTATGCCACTTTAGGAGTTCTGGGTAGAATATGTTCGCAAGGTTTTTATCTTAAATGAAAAATTTATATATTATGCACACAGATTTAGATTAATTACTGCTTTGATTATGTCTTTATTTCACCTAATGGGATTTTTTTTAGTATTTAGTTAATGATGTTCAGAAGTTTTGGGGAATACCTGCTTAATATGAAAAATGCATGCCACACTTTTCAGATTTATTATCTTTAAGTCAACTTGATTTCAACATTGTTGGCCGCTTGCGTAAAAAAACTTTCTAAATGCAACGAGTCTAATGTGAAAAAGCGCAATGTTTGCACACTTGAGGAGGCCTGCAGTGTGATTGGACTTATTCACTTCCTGTTGGCACATTGTGAGTGAGCTGGCTCTAAAAATCATATCTCGCTTACTAAACCTGGGAAAGCCTGGAAGAACGTCTGAAAACAGAATCTCGCCTCTGGTGTCTCATGACTGAAACGGCCCAAAACCTAAAAATAAACCGTTGCTTTATTGATGAACGAAACCTCCCACAGAAATTCCTTCTCCTTTACAGATTCCTTTTGTTTTTGCTTTTCTTTGTCAAGTTTAACAAAATGACTTGCGAAAATACAACAGTTAAAATCAGTTTGAAATTTTTATTTATCAGGTAGGAAAAAGATGCGCAATTGTATTTTGTCAGATGTAGCCTAAATAGTGATTCACTTCCACTATCTTCACAGATACTGGAAATGAGTCAAATGAAATCTTAAGAGCTACTTGTCTGCTAAGCGAACATGTTTGATGTTTTCCTTCAGGATTGATAGGAAGATGTCCTCCAGTCAGACGAACTACAAGCTGGACGAGGCTCAGGCCATCTTCAGCGAGCTGCGCAGCATCAAGAAGTCCATCAGCACAGGCGAGAAGGAGAGGCAGGACCTCATCCAGGTGACTGCCTCCTCCTCACTCCACCCACAGCAGGCGCACCGGCAGTTTGCATATTTGATGCTGACCTCTAGTGTCCGTTTCCGTCTACTGTTCTGCTTCCACTGAGTGACGAAACCTTCAGACATTGTTAGCTCTGATAAAGGAACTGATTTTGATTGGAGATAAAAACAAACAAAAAAACTGAATCTTTATTTTTTTTAAATAAGTAAAATGTATATTAAAAAAAGCAGCATAGGAAAACGTAGAGTGATGTCAGTATTTGGTTTATGCCAAACATGTTTTCTGTCCAGAGAACAATATTCCAGAAGCTCCTGTCTTTACCGGTCCGACCTTCATGTTTCTTTTAAAGATTAAAACTTTTTCTACTTTTACACATCTAATGAAGGTCAAACAAACGGCCTCTGGAAGCTGTTTAAGGGTTTTGTTGATTTCTTTCAGTCTGCTTTCAGGCTGAAGTTGTTTAAATGTCTGTCTTTTGAATGTAAAGATTTATCTGAATATTAATTTTCTGTTTTTCAGAGCCTGGCTAAGCTGACTGCCAACTTCCAGAGCAGCCTGTCCATCGGCGACGCAGCTGGCGAGGTGGCGATCAGCGCCGCCACCGCTGGCAACCCGTACAATCCGCAGCAGTACTGCGAAACCGGCTGCCAGACGGACATCATGGGAGAGGTCAGGGGTCACACAACTGCCTTAATATCTGATTTATACGGAGGTCGGCTGCGTGTATTAATCTCATAACGTCTCCAGCGAATAACTTTGTAGGTTTGGTTGTGCTATCCGAGCTGCAACTATTGATTATTTTTGTAATCGATTGTTCTATTGATTAATTGAACGGCTAATCAGCTAAAATAAAATGGGCGAATTCTCCAGATTTTTTCATTCAACCATTTAAGTTAATTTATACAGAATTGTAAACATGTTAAAAGATGCAAGTAAACAAGTAATTAAAGTCCTGTTTTAATTTAGAAAATGTTTAAACTTTGTAATTGTCTAACGTGGAATAACAGAACATTTCTTTATTGTACGCTGATCATTTATGGTTTGACATTTTTTTCAATTAATCTATTAATAATTGGACAGCAAAAGATGCTTAATAGGAGATTTTGGTTTGTAGAGAATTTGAATCAGATGTAGCTTAAAACTACCAGAGTTCTGGCTAGAACATATTCAGATGTTTATTTTAATCTTAAACGCAAAAATATATATATACATTTGTACAGTTTTGGCTTTATTACTGCTCTGAGTGTCTTGTTCTTTCAGCAAATGGCCTTTTTTTGACTCTGTATGCTCCAGTTAATGATTAATCAATAACTAAATTAGTTGACAATTATTTCAATAATCGATTAATCGTTTCAGTGCTCATCTGAGTTATCAGGCCATGTTAACATTTTGCGTTCTCCTTTCTTTCTGAAGTATGGTTCCCAAGATTCTTCCCATTTGGTGGATAAAGTCAAGCTCAACTGGCAGTACGAAGAAGCCAAGAAGAAGTAAGTCTGCCCAGCTGTTTGTTTTGTCAGTGGTAGCACTGAGACGCAGAAGCATGCAGCACCGAATCACTAACCCCTGCAGCAACGCACCCCTCCCTCTCCCCACCACCACCTCCGAATACTGGCCCCTGGAAGGGTGGGAGGACGAGTTATGAATAGTATTTGGGTCCATCGGCCGCTGAGGGATGTCTGGCCAGCAGAAAGAGCTGGGTGGTCACATTCTTCACTGGCTGTGCTGCTGCTGACTGTGTGCTGCCTTTGTGTGCTCAGCCAGAATAGGACTGCCCACCGCCCAGCCGCAGCGCACAGCCTGGTCCTCCACAAGGTGGCCCAAAATACAAGCTGTGCTTTTAAATGACGCCATTAGACCACGCTTGACACTGCGGTGTCAAAAAAGGGCTTGTGTGTCGTCTAATTGGGGACACAAAAAGAAGGCCGTGTCATTACACCGGCTCAATCGTAATCGTTTTTATGAGACTCATGTTGCTGTGGGGACCCACCAACAGCAGTGCCAAGCCATGACATCAGAGTCAGAGCAGCAAAGAAGGGAAACTTTCATGCTGAGTCACTTCTTCTGAAATCCAGCTCATATAAACCGATTATTTTATTGGCTGACAGAGCGATTCCCGAGATTGTTTCAGGTCCGAGTGAACCTCCCAGTCAGTTTCCACCTGCAGGAGCCCAGCGCTGTTGACTTCCTGTTGCCATAAATACTTGTTCAGAGTAAACGCATGTTGAGTTCTGCCAGCAGAGTTAATATTGCTCTGTGTTGATGGTTACAAGTAGCTTTTTAGAAACAACTTTTGTTTTTAAATATTTATTAGAAGTTGATCAGTTAAAAGATTTCTGTTGCTACGGCGTGTTTTTACCATTTTCCATGCCTGAATTCATTTAGATAAAGGAAGAGTTACTTTTACAAAAACCTGCTACCTAAAATATTTTTCCTGCTATTTTTAAAATTCAACAAGTTGAAAATTAGTGGTGGGCTCAACTAACTAAAAAGGTAGTTTCCCTAACCTTAAAGCACTACACCAATATGGTATTTAGCCAAAGCTAATGCTAAAGTGCTAACTTCAGTTCAAATTATATCTGGCTTTGAAAGATTCATCAATTTTTAATGTTGACATTATACATTGTATGTTTTAAAATTCCCTTAGATGCTGCATTTAAATCTTTTTCTGTCCGTTTCATATTTTCTTGTTTGAAATTGTTGTTGGAGGAAAGAAAACGGGGAACATGAGGAAACAGAACTGTTGTGTTATCAGTCCATTTCAAAATAAGAGCATGAATATAAATGTGTAACAACTACTTGAAGAATCATTACTAGTGAACACAGATGTTGAACATTGTTTAGCTTAAATTTTACAAAGCCGCCAAATAAACTAGTGCTTTAGGATTTACCCTGAAACATTCATTTAGGGAGAGCTAACGTTTTCAAAGTTAGCAAAAGCGCTAAACAAAAATTTTGCTCCACTAGTAGAGAATCAGCAGAAGTGTGCCCACTGTTGAAAAATAGTTCACTAATAACTGGGCTAATATTATGCTTAGTGCTTTTCCTAACTTTTAGGCTCTGCTAAATACAGTGTAGTTCTTTATTGAAAGCAATGTTTATGATCACTGCCTAAGGGTTAGCGCAAATAACTTTTTAGTTATGACTATAAAGACAGCAACTTTATTGGCATAACCAAACTAAGTAAAAGGAAAAAATATACAGAAATTCTTATTAATAAACACTCAAAAGCTGTTCGGTTATAGTATTAAAACAGTCTTTCAAACAAAATATTAATCATACAAAACTGGACAGGACATGCAGGGATTTAAATTCACAGTTTATACACAGAAAATGAGAAACTGTTTTTGTTTTTTGTTTTTTTTTTTATGTTTTGCAGTATGGAAAACTTAAAATGTAATATACTAAATTTAGTTTCTGGAAGTCTACCTGTGTTTTATTTATTTTTCTGCACCAACACAGATTGTAGAGGTTTTTGAAACAAAAGACTAGGATTTGTATTAAGCTTCCCTGAGTGAACAGCTAAATTAAACTTCAAGTCTGAAGGGTCAGGTTTGCACATTTTGCCAGCTTTCTTTTGTTTTCTTTTGTGCAAAATAACTCAAGCTCTTTCAGTTTAGATGGGAAACTTCTGTGAATATCACTTTGTAGCGTTACACTGGCCTGTCAATTTTTGCGGTTGTCTGTCTCGGATAACCAAACACTGAAGTTTGTGGTAACACGACCATCTTCATCATAGCTGATTAAGTATATGGAATAACCGCACAACACTGAAACTGTTAGCTTGTTGATAACATATCTAGTATTTACATAAATGTTTGGTTTCTTTTGGTCTCCTTCTGGACATCAGCATGTGAACTTTAACTGTCATTTTCCCTTCCAACATGACTGAAAAAAGTAGCTGTACTTACCCATTCCTGACTACAAGAGTCCCAAGTATGAGGAGTAAATGAGAGAACTGACTGTTTTGCTGTCCTGTCAGGGTGCAGAGCATCCAGCACCAACTCGCGCAGCTCGACAGCGAGAGCTGGTCGGGCCGCGCCGAGGCGGACCGCGACAGGGACTTCCTGCAGCTCCTGCGCGAGAAGGAGGCCCTCCTGCAGGAGCTCATCCTGGTCAGCAAGCAGCCGCTCGCAGCCGAGACGCAGCAGCAGCTGGAGGAGGAGCGCGCCAAGCTGGAGGAGGAGGTGCAGAGAGCCCACACCATCCAGAGCCAGGGAGCCAATCAGAGGTGAGATGGCAGGAATACAAATCCCTCAAGGCCGATTCTGCTTGCGCGTTTGACGCACCGCCAACCGAGTCGGGTGACGTCGTCGTTGCGCTTTTGTTTCTCCTGCCGACAGGTTGCTGCAGCAGGAGAAGAGGAACGTCCTGCTCAGGCAGCTGCAGGAGGCCACGCGTATCACCACCTACCTTCATTCCCAGCTGAAGAGGTGAGCCGCACGCTGCTGCTTTCCTGCAAAAGCAGTCAGCCTCACATGAGCTACTCGGCTGTTTGACAACTTTGTTTCATGACCGGTGCTTCTGTTTGTTTGAAGTCAATATTTCACCAAGAATCCTCCCAAAAACAAACTTCCACTCAAAAATACTTCTGATCAGGTCACTTTACAGGAGATCGTTCTTAAGGGGGCAGCATCATGTAAAATCCACTTTTTTTTTAGCTTTAGATCATGTTATATTCTCTCATCAAAAACATACCTCTGGAGTGTTGCCTTGATTCTTTCTTGCATGTTTGAGAAATCCTTTAATCTTCATGGCAACCATTGGAAAACACCTGAGTGAACCTAGTCCTGCCTTCGAGGGCAAAGCTCCTCCTCAGATGTTTCCAGCATCCGTACACCTCCACTCAGCTCCTTCAGACTAGCCAGCAGCAATTAGCAAACACCTGGTGGAGCTGCTTAGCTCATTATAGGAGCTACTGCTCAGTGCAACACTAGTAAAGACGTTAGAGTTAATAAAGGAGCCATGTTGTGGTGACTTCCTGAAGGTGGAGTTTCAGATAAAGCAGGAGTTTCTTAAAGAGACAGAGACCCAATTCCAATTATGAAGTCAAATTCATTTTAAGCCATATTTGATATAATATTTTCATAGCAACTAAAGTAGCATAGTTAATTGATTGTGCTAGAAAATAGCATTATGTGACAGGAATTGCGTTATTCTGCCCCTTTTAAAGAGCTTTTCTAACTCATGTTGTAGAGGAAATCCATACTTGATTACTAAGCTGTGTTTTTACAGTCAGTGAACTGAGGATAGAGAATAAAAACCCTCTGGACAGTGTCTTCAGAGCTGTCTCTGGTCTGTCCCCAGCCTGTCTGCCAGCTCCCTGACGGTCTCCTCCAGCAGCAGCCGCGGCTCTCTGGCCTCCAGCCGGGGCTCCCTGACGTCCAGCCGCGGTTCCCTCAGCTCCATCAGCTTCAGCGACATCTACGGCGTGCCGCAGTACGAGCGCCATGAGGGGGCAGCGGAGCCCCTCGACCCCCACGTCCGTTACCTGCTGCCCCCGGAGAGCGCGTCCAGAGACTGCTCGGTCTTAAGCCCCGAGTACCTGGCTCAGAGCAAGAGCAAGCGCTCGCACGACACCCCGCAGTCCCTGGCCTCCCTCTCCTCCCGCTCCTCGCTCTCGTCCCTGTCTCCGCCCAGCTCGCCCATGGACACGCCGTACCACTCGGCGCCGCCGGACTGCCCTCTCACCCAGATGACGGAGGAGTACATGGAGCAGGCAGGGCGCGGCCTGCTGGAGGAGCTGCGGGCGCAAAGCGTGTCGCACGGCGTCCTGATGGGCGGCGAGGACATGGCGAGCCTCGCCGCGCTGCACCAGCTGGACATCAAGAGCCAGAGAGAGAGCGGGGCTCAGACGGCCTTCACCTCCACAGGTAGGCGCAGTGCAGCCCTCTGCCCTCCTATAAACTACAGAAACTAATCTGGAATATTCTAGAGCTGCAACTAACAATTTCAGTTTTTGCTTTTTCTATCAATTTATTCTGACGATTAATCGGATACAAAGTTTGGAACACTCTGTAGATATTTTTTGTTGCATTTTAAGGCTTTTTTGTACACAATTAGAAATGCATTAAAAGATGCACATAATTAAAAATTAATAAAATATTTCACTTCCTGAATTGCAACAAGAGAATATTCTATTAGTGGATGATTGATGATTGTGAGAAGCTCAGCTCTTCCTGCTTGACTTGCCATCTATACAGCGTAGTGCTAACCTGCTGACACGACTGTTAACCAATTAAAAATCAAATTCAAAAGGTGTTAAATAATTTTTGTTTTTACAGAAGTGAAGCTAAAGTTACAATGCTACTAGAGGAGTTCTGGGTTAAACATATTTACAACCTTTTTTTTCTTTTATCTTAAATACTAAATGTGTTCTGTACAATTCTGGCTTTGTGCTGTTCTCCTTGTGGTGTTTTTGTTTCAACAGATTGATTTTTTATTTTTATTTTTTTTTCAGTCTGTATTCTCCAGTTAACAATTAATCGATTTACTAAATTACCTGACTATTACATCTGTAATCAATTAATCTCTTCAGCCGTAGTATATCCAGATTTTCTACTCCTCTGTTGCTAGGGGTGACGCTACGGGGCAACAGCGGCAACCGGAGCAGCAGGAGAGCCAGGCGAGTCTCGGCGGGGGTTTCCGAGGACGCTCTGGCCACGGACAGCGGCGTGTTCGAGGCGTGGGGTAAAAGGTGAGAGAGCTGTTAAAAAGAACATTAACAGGAACAATATGTTGTTGCTGCCTTTGAATTCAAAGCAACAGCTAATCCCCACAGGAATCAGGTTAGTTAGAAATCGATTCAACTACTGCGTGTCCTGAAGTGATTTCTGCAACTTGTTTCAGCATGGAAAGAAAACAGATTTTCTGCGAACCCTTAAAAATCTTTAATTCATTTATCTAAAATTATATTTTATTTATCACTACAGAAGGGTTCAGTGAATGTGCATTTGAAACTGGTGGGTTTGGTACCTCAAAAAAGGTTAAGAACCACTGCTCTAGAGCAAAGATCAGTTTTAGCTCCAGTTGGCTCGAGTTTTTCACCGTTGACTGATTTCTGTTGGCAAACCTGCTACTTTCTGTGCTAAAGCAAACTTTTAAGCTCTGCATTATGAGGGGTGAAAGCTGTAGAGAGCCACGTGCACACACACACACACACACACACACACACACACACACACACACACACACAAACACACACACACGGACGCTGTGTGTGAAACACACAACCAAACAGAGCCCAGAAATGTTCGTGTTTTTGCTGCGTTTGATCGTAACGCAGCAGAATCTCACACATCGACAGATTTTCATGTCTTAAATTTCATTCAAGGAGGTATTAACAGGGTCTTGAAAATACTTCACTTTGTCTTGCTGAAACCTGTGGATGCGTTGTTTTGGTTCCACAGGCCAGAGGAGTACGACGAGGTTTCATACGCCAAAGAGACGTCCCCTGCAAGCGAGCCCACCCAGATCCAGCTAGGACTGCTGTAAGTCTGTTCTGGTCGAAGAGCGTTTCTAGACGGCAGTCGGGCTGGGATCAGTTTCCTCATGTTGACCTCATGTTGACCTTGTGTTTTCTGTTTGTGTTTTTACAGGTGGGAATCCACCTCTCGGTCTCTGCGGCTGCATGTGCTGCAGCTGAAGAGTCTGAACTGTTCGAATGTTAGAGAAAGCTATAAAGTGTGAGTACTTTCAGCTGTTGCAATTAAAGTGACAATTTTCTTTTGTAAATGCAGAATAGAAGAGCTCAAGTCTGTCTGTACAGAACTGGTTTTCTTATTGAAATGATAAAATATGACTTTAAGACACTGGATGGTTTTTCTGCTCTGATAAGCTGCCAATTGGTGCTCATGTAGATATCAGGCATATTTTGGGATTTTCATAGTTTCTTCTCACACTTGGTAACTTTAAGCTGCAACACATACAGAAATATTCACACCCTTTCAACTATTTCACTTACCAACTTTGTGTGTTTGACAGACCAACACACACTAGTACATAATTACTTTTTCAGTTTCCTTTACTGGAATATGAAGTGTTGTGCACATTTCTATTCAAGGTCTTGTAAGTTCTGACCATCTGAAAACATAAAATTTTTCATTAATAGCTTTCTGTTAGATTCTCCCACCATAGCTGTGGATCTCCACTAATTGGTGTCCATTCATTCTTAGTTTTAAATTTGTATGTCTAAAATAAGACCTTGAATAATTAAGAAAATTAAAAAGTAATTTAGTCTTAAATACGTTAATCATGGGTTTTACATTTTTTTTAATGGAGGTTTTTTTCCCCATGGGGACTTTTCTGTCGTATGTAAAATGAAACATTTAATTTAAGAAATATGCTGCAGGGAAATTCAGGAAGTAAAAGTATTCAAATGTTAAATATGATCTTTGATACTAAATGTAAAAAAATAAAATGGATGTTTTGAGCCACACTCCGTACCAGTAGGTGGTGGTAAACCATGCCGAACATTTCTTGCCAACAAAAATCAAGAAAAGAAGATCTTCAGATTTTCTTCAGAAACACTATGGAGATGAGGAAAAAAATCCAGTCTGTCAACCTTAAAACAAAATGAAACATCAAACTACTGTGAATGTTTTCTTCTTCTTCATGTTCAGCATGAACCCTGTTAGATCTGTGTGATCCAGATGCCTGAAGCATCCTCTGGTCTTCCTTGTGCTGTGTTTGCCTGAAGGTATGTGAAGGTCCACTTGATTCCCCTGGACGCCAGCAGGGCCTGTGCGTTCTACTGTTGCACCGCGTTGGAGCCGCAGAGCCAGATGACTTTCAACGAAGGCTTCCGCATCCCCGTCCCCGCCAACGCGCTGGCGGCGTGCGCCCTGCAGCTGTCGGTCTGCTCGCTGGGCCCCCAGGCTCAGGAGGAGGTCCTGGTGGGTCTGACAGGAAGCTGTCGCTGCTGAAGCCGCGCGCCTCCTCAGACTCCCCTCCTGAACCGTGCACCTCCGTCGTTCCCCCCGCAGGGCACGGCCAAGCTGAGCCTGGCAGACTGCGAGGGAAGCGCCGAAATGGTTTACCACTGTCTGCGAGTCCAGATGCTGACCGACTCGCAGAGGACCCTCAGCCGCCGGACCCATGACAACCAGGAGCACGAGGCGCGGTCCAGAGCCACGGTAAACGGTCTCAGCCACGTGGATGAACAGCGACTTGCAAAACTATTCACACCCCTTTAACTTTTCCGCGTCAAGGCCACAAATTTCAACGCATCTGGTCAAAGCAGAGTTGTGCGTATTTGAGAAGCGGCACAAACGTTACACAGGATTTAAGACCTAGAAATATGATCTGGGCAGGTGTAGTTTCATTTTAGCATGTATGGAAGAAAAGAAAGTTATCGTTTAAAGAAATGAACAGGAAGTCCCCATTAGAGTTTATTACAACCTCTGAATTTGTTCTGATTAGTATTCGGCATTTATCATTTTTATGGTGAAAAACGTATTTCACCTCATAATAAATTTTATGAGGTGAAATTTATGCACCTCATAAATTTCAATTAACAGTTTAATCATGTTTTAAATGATTAAACTGCATTTAATCATTTAAAACATGATTAAATGCAGCTACTGTGTGCAGTTTAGTGATATAAATCACACATTTCTGTAAGCTGCGTCCTGTTTCAAATTGGGGTGTTTTTCAAGAACAATATTTATTTGTGGAGCTATAATTACCGTTTTTACAGTTATAAAGTTAAACAAAACAAAAAACACTCAATAGTTTATCACTTATCGCTATCACAAGAAGTGTTGTGATAAAATCTTTATTCCAAACATTAGTTCTGATCATATGAAGCTTGAGTTCAACATTTGGTCTACATGGATGAAGGTTTAAATTTAACACGGCACACTGTTCCCACTGTGGAGAACGGCAGCAGCAGCACCATGGTGGTGGGAGATGAATGGAGCCAAATACAAAAAATACTGTAAAACACCTGTGTTCATGTTGGAATGGTCCAGTCAAAGTCCGCACCTAAATTTAGTCTGTAGATATGCAAAGGCTGGCAAAACGTGTAGTAGTTAGAGCTACTGAATACACACACCTTGCTTCTCTGATTTTTAAAAAAAATAAAAAATACAAATGAAGTGTGTGATCCACTTCATGATCACACACTACGTTGTCGATCGCTTCCAGTCCCCAAAGAAATGCACTGAAGGTTTTGGTTGTAATGTGGCAGAATGTGAAAACGACTGAGTGTCTTCAGCACTTTTATACCGATGGCAACAAACTCTGCTGTGTAATATGACTCGCCACCTGCAGGGGGCGCCGTGAGCATGAGATCCGTCCATCACAGTCTGCCCGCTTGTGCAATAGACTGGCTTTTCAAATTTTTAATCATAACGAAGTCCTATTAATACAAGAATACAGTGGTACTGATCCGTGAATAAAGTTGTGAAGACACATCAGTGACGTTCCCAGAATCCAGTCGTAATGTTAGGAGAATGAAGTAGAACCCCAACCTGAAAAATAACGAGGAAAGCTGAGCATCCTGTGAAGTTATACTTTGGTGTCAGTTTTACAGTTAAAGTAATACTCCATCTTCTGACGCGTGTGTCAAACTCGAGGCCTGGGGGCCAAATCCAGCCTGTCGTTACTCTTTATGTGGCCCTCCAGACTCTAGAGCCACATTAATACAACCTTCAAGATAACAGTTGTTTGCTTAAATACTGTTTCTATCAGTCAGATCAAAGCAGTTTTAATTTATATGCTGCCACGTTGCATCAATGTGAAAAGATGCTCCGTGTTTAATTTTAAAAAGCACATCTAATGAACACGCAGCGTTTTATTATTTATTATCTTAACGGGTTTTATCTGTGCATTCTGACCCAAACCAATCAAATGACAGTCTGTTACGGAGCTTCTTCTTTTTTCTTATTAAAGTTCTCCTCCTAATTTTAAGACGTCCTTCTGGTGAAATTGCATCTTTATTGTGCTAATTTTATGATCATCTTCTCGTCACTGACATGAGGAAGAAGAGTTTTAGTGTGACGATGGCGTTTGCTCTCATGTCATAGGACACCATTTCCACCCTGCTGTCGCGCTCCTCCACCCATCCGGAGGAGCGGGGCTCAGAGCTGGAGCTGCAGCGCTCGGAGAAGGACGTGCGTGGAGAGGCGACGTCTGAGAGGTGACTGAACGTAAAGTCCTTCTGCTTCCACTGTGTAGGGAGGGGGGTTGTTTTGTTTTAGGATAAAAAAAAACATTCAGACTTCACTCAAGTCTGAATGGAGACCTGAGTGAAGTTCCCCCACCAGTCGTCTGCAGATTAAACAAAATTGGTGCCAAAAGTTTTAATACTATATCAGTTTTGTTTTGGGTCATAAGAGTTGATCTCTAGTTTTTGCAAACCTAAAAATAACACCACAAATAGAAATCTTTTGCTGTGTGTGATTGGCGCCATATTACACTTGATTTTGTAAATGTGGACGGGCTGGCTGACCTTCGATGACCTCTGGAAAGATTCACTGAAATATTTAAAATGACAGCGGCACAAACGTTTAGTTTGAAGAAGGCGAGAGTCGAATGGAGTCGTTTGCATCAAATAAAGTGTAAACTGGGCGACACGTTTTGCTTTGGATGCAGACGGTCATTTAAAACATGAAGCCATGAACCTGGACGAGTCCGTGACTGGGTGTGATTTGGTGGCTTTTCTGTTGCCTAGGAAACGATCTACTGACGTAAAAGCACATTTGAAATAACTGGAATGTAATTTTTAATTTTTTATTTCCATTCGCTCCCTGTTCTTTATCTCTTTATATAGAATTATATTCATTTCTCCTGTAAGGATAAAGAAGAAATCTAAACAAAAGGATGTAATAAATCAATTAATTACTTGATCAATTAAAACGAACTCAATACTTTCCACCAACACTGGATGACAAAAATCATAGTTCATTTGTTTGTTGTTTTCTTTATTTATTCTGGACAATTAAAATGTCTTCCAGTTCCAGTATTAAATGTTCATTAGAATTTGAAGTTTATTGATCTTCAAGAATCTTTTGTTGCTTTATTATGCCGTTACCACTATATTACATAAAACAGCATTATCGTTTATCGTAATAACCTCTGGGACAATTTATCATCCAGTAAAATTTATCATGACAGATCTACGTTTTGAATTTTAATCACATCTTTGAGTTTGAATTGCTTGAAGTCTCCTTGAGAAAATTCTGCATCATAGATGATATCGTACCATTCATCACCACCTGGGATATCAGGTTAAAGCTGTGTCTTTGTAATTTATTTGTTTTCATGGTGTGTGTGTGTGTGTGTGTGTGTGTGTGTGTGTGTGTGTGTGTGTGTGTGTGTGTGTGTGTGTGTGCGCGCGCGTGTGCGTGTGTGTTTTCCAGGGGCTGGCAGGCAGAGTCTGCACACAGCGACTACAGCAACATCACAGCGTTTCCAACTCATTCCTCGGAGGGTTTGTCCACCGAGGGCGTCTACCTCCCCACCGGGGGGCGCTGCGATCAGACTCCCAGCAGACACTTTTCAGTAAAGGTAAAAGCTGCAGCTGTGTTGAGGTTTTTCTTTTTTAAACTTTCTTCCTCCGTGAACATGAGAATTCAGCAACTCCGTGTTTCCAGGTTGAGAAGGCCACCATGACGGAGGCGCCGTTCCCGGAGCCGGTTCAGGTCCGACCCAAAGAGAGAGGGGGTCGCTGGGGTCACGCGTCCCCTTTCATGCGGGGCAGCACCATCGTTCGTTCCCACACCTTCTCGCCTGGCGCGCGGAGTCACTACGTCTGCAGGGTGAGTTCAGCTCCGAAGTGAAATGAAACAAACCGTAAGCTGTGTGTGAATTATTCTCTGGTCCTGATTTAAATGTTTTTTTGTTTTTTTTTTCCAGTTATATCGCAGTGACAGCGACAGCTCCACTTTACCAAAGAAGTTGCCTTTTGTCAGAAACACCCTGGAGAGAAGAACACTCCGATACAAGCAGGTGCTGAAACTTTACAAACTTTAGTGTCTGTCAGGTGGATTTTAAGTGAATGTTGTTGTTTTTTATGAAAAAAAAAAAAGTTTTTAAATCCTTGGTGGTAGGACAATGCTTCAGCAGGAATACCATAGAGTTGATAGAAGAAAAGATGGAGCTAAATGCAGAATAATCCTAACTTATTTTTAAAAAATAAAGTTGAGAGTCTCAGGTTTGTTTACTTTCTGGCACGTTTTCTTTTTGTCCCATGAGCCAAAATCAAAGTTGAAGGGACTCACTGACCATAAATGTTCAAACTAATTTAATATTGCGAACGCCTAATTAATTTACTTGCAAAATGTTTCATTTTTAATTCATCAATAAACTACACATGCAGTGTTCTAGTAAAATGTACAAAGTAGCCAGATGTGGGTAGAAAAGGAATCTGTAAATGATGAAGATCATGCGCTAATTAGCCTAATATAATGAACACATGCATAAAGTAGGGCTGTAACTAACGGTTACTTTAGTTAGTAGTTAACTACTTGATTATTCTGCTGATTAACTGATTATTTGGCACTGTCTGCCAAATTTTCCATTTGAGTGTCTTTTATCTAATATTAGAATTGCATTACAAGATGCAAAACTCAACTTGATTCCTTTTTTCTTTTTTCTTTTACAGAATTTGAACCAGGTGAAGCTAAAATAACTCTTGATGTGTATTTGGTAGAGAATGTTTACAAAGCTTTTCCCCCCTATCTTAAATGCAAGATATATATATACATATATGTTTTTGTACACTTTTGACTGACTTACTGCTGTGTAGTTCTTTCAGCTGTTTTTTTGAGTCTGTATACTACATTTAACGATTAATCAATTAGTTGACGATTGTTTCAATAATCGATTGATCACGATTAAGCCGATTAATAGTTTTAGCCATAGATTGAAGCTTGTTGGATGTTTCTTATCAAATTTGCTGTGAAGTGAAAATTCAACCAAAACCGTAAGCAGTTTTTTTTGGTCTGTCACATTAAATCCGAATAAATCCTTCCAGCATCTTTGTAGGCTGTGTAGTTCAAGATGTGCGTTTGTGTGTGTCAGCAGCAGTCGTACCGCTCCTCATTGGCCGAGCAGCCAACGCGGACCTCCCTGGACCTGGAGCTGGACCTCCAGGCCTGCAGGACGCGTCAGCGGCAGCTGATGGAGGAGCTGAGCGCCCTGAGGGAACTCAAGCTGCGGCTGGAGGAGCCACAGGCCAGCGACGCCAACGAGCTGCCCTCCTGGGCCCTGAGGGACGAGCGCTTCCGCTGCCTGCTCAGAGAGGCCCACAGACAGGTAAAACCCGACATGGCGACGTTCACGCGAGACCGCTGCCTGAAAACTGACGGCTATTTTCGGATATTGAAAAGGGAAAAAGTTCCAGGTTTAAGACGCCTTGAGTCAGCTGTAGTTGCAATCCATTTCCGCTGTGGTTTAGCGTGTTTAACGCTCATTCGCTTTCCTTTAGCTTCCACCTCGCTAGCTTACGTCTCATTGTAAACAGAAACCTGTCTCCCATGAACAAAGTGTCCATGTAACATTTATTTCCTTGTCAGGAAGTGGGCTACCCTGAACAGGTTAAGTAACAAAACACAGCACAATGTGGTTCGCCATTGTTTTTAGCAGGCCGTTCATTCGTTGCATAAACGGTACAGCAGTGCATACCGTTTATGCACACACTGCTGTACCGAAATGGTACAGCATAAACTGCTGTACCGTACCGCATGTGCGCTTTCGTAACTGCTGCATACTTCACACCAGCGCCATTGAAGAGATTTTGTTTTGAGAAAGAGCACGATATGATGCTTATGCTTATACGGACTGCTTCTCACCTCCATGGGGATTGTTGCAGAAAAGTTTCACTTGCGGGGGCTTTGATTGCCCCTCAGCAGCAAGTTGACTGTGGTGTCACCCCCTGCAGGCCAACCAGAGCAAGCAGGAGCAGCGTCAGGAGGAGGCAGCGGAGAGGAGGCTGAGGAAGGCTTCCAAAGAGGTTCTGCAGATGAGAGGGCAGAACCAGAAGGAACCACTGCCGGTGCAGACATTCAGGTTGGAAAACAAATTCACATCTCTTCATTTTACATGAATTTTAATGCATTCTTCTTTTCTTTTTTTTTTCATAAAACGTTTTGCAAAAATAGCTTTGTTTGCCGACTTTCCATCAGTGTCTGCTTGCAAGCAGCTACAATTTCCCTTGTTAAAACAGCAGTAGTTTTTGTTGGCAGACCAATCCTGTCGTAAATTATTGGGATATGACAACCAATTTCAGGCATGCCACTGCAAGAAAACGGAGACCAGGAGTATTGCTTGGCTTTTCCTGTTTGTTAAAAACAAAAATCCAGCATTTTAATGCTAGCAAATTAGCTTCACCGTGTACACAATGTGCCAACTGTGTAGCCAAATGAGCATTTTAGCCAAATCATAAGTGTTTTTCAGCTCTAAACTGTTGTAAACTTGAAAGCTAATAGGTTTTAATCATATCAGATGATTTACGTTTAAGTGGGGATGATGGGCTGAAAAGATCAGCACTTTATAAGAAGGTGTCCTTCGTTATTAGGCAACTTTTATTCCAAAACACAGGTGTGACTGAAAAATGGTAAAGTCTGACAGTGATGCACCAATCTTAAACAAACATGATGCTGGAGTGTGATCACAGATCAAGTGAATGCTGTCTTGCATAGTCAACAAGCCTCATATTCAGAAAACATAAACATTAAGCTGACACATTTTTCCAAAGTTTTAAGGGAAGATGAGAAGCTGCTTTGATTTCCTTTATTTTCCCCTTCTCGTCACGTACCCAAAAAAGGTCAAAATAGTTGAATGTTGCCTGAGCTTTTCATCTCTGCAGCTCTTCCAGAGTTACCACGATCCTCTCGGCTGTTTCTCTGTTGCTCTCAGATCTACCATATGATAAATTGTCACGACTAAATTGTTCCATAGCTTGCCACTATCAGTCTTTGCAACAGCTGCAGAAAACAGGCTCAGTAAAATGTGTTGGCTAAACTCTAAAAGCTCACATGAATTGTTTAGGTAAAGGTGGAAAAGGATATAAAAATAAAGGGGTTAACTATAAATGCACGCCGCACTTTTTCAGTAACAGGTTTTGCATTGATCTGCTTCATTTTTTTTTTTGCAGAGAGAAGATGGCTTTTTTCACCAGACCAAGGTTCAACATACCTCCTTTGCCAGCTGACGATGTATGAGGCTCACCTCCGTATTTTGTGACTAAACATGAAGTATTTGGTTTTTTTTCCCCTGAGCTCATGAAGTACAGAACAGTTTCTGTTAACGATACCAGACATGTGACCTGCAGATGATGAAGACCTGAATGTTTTTGACATTTTCAGAAGCCTTTGTGTGCCTTTTTTATTTTATTTTTTTTTCACAAACGCCACACTGTTCTTTACCACCCGGCTGTGTAATTCCTTTTTTTTTTTTTTTACCCCACGGGTGAGACGACGGTTTTCAGACCTGGTTTCTTTCTGATCCTACTTTGGTTTGTGCTTACAAAAGGGTGGAAGACGGGAACAAAAGTCAGTTTGGACAAATTCACTGTACTGTAACTTATTTTATAGTACTTTTTTTTCTTTTTTTTTCCTTGAAGGAAATGAAACACTTCCTGCTTTTGAAATGTATTTTGTAGCTTTTGAACAAATGGCACTCCAGTGTTTTTACAACCAGTAAAATGAAACTATTGTCTGATATTTGTTTCTGTTACTTAAATCTTGAGATATTTACATGAAAAATGTGTGTAACCGTTTATTACAGATGCCATTGTTATTTTGTCCTTAATAAAGTTAATATTATTTCGTGTACCTTTCAATATATATGAGACTGTATTCATATCATCTTTTTAAATGGTAGGAACATTTTGAATGAAGATAAAAGCCCATGAATCTGCATGTGAACACCTGCTGTCGTGCATTTCAGGTGCAGAAGGTTTTGTTTGTTTGCTGGGATGAACAACACCTAACACCTATTCTGCCGACGCAGACGTTTTAATTAAATTTTTTTTTTTTTTTAGCTTCAAGTGTGTCACACAGCGTTACATGCAGATTCGTCTCAAACCACACACGGGTTTTGATGACCCCATTTTGAGTGCATTTCTGCCGATTCTTGAGAAGTCGTACCGCACAGCTGCGTCAGCTGCTTATCTCCTCAAGACTTCCTGTCGAGGCGTTTTTCTATGCGAGCCGATGAGAGGAGTGCCGCCGGCCCCGAGGAGGGGAGAAGCAGCGAGACTGGATTTCTGCTGCACTCCTTCTGCAGTTTACAAAAAACACAATGTTCCCATAGCTTGCCACTTGAAAGAAGGGGGTGAGGGATACCAACATCCCTCCAGGCGAAAAAAAATCCAGGCCTCTGCTTGTCTGATCGACAGTAATGAGGCGAGCCAACTCGCCGACTGCCGTCGCTCCCAGGGACAAATGTACAGTGAGGTTATCTTTTCAGCAGCTTAATTTAATTTATGGTTAAAATCGAAACGATGACAGATATGTAGACGGTAAAATGTAAAGCAATAGTTTAAAAAGTAAAAAAAAAAAAACCCCAGCAATTTTTAAAAAATAACTATGGATACAGAAGGCGTTTGAAGTGATCAGGCTGAATAGAGATCCTAGAGTCACTGAGTGATAGGAGAACCAATCTAAACATGATCTGACTGCTTTGATTTGAAACAAAAATTATCTCTACTGCTGCAAAACAAACATCTTTATAGTGAAACTAGTTTTTAATCAAACTTGAGAACTGTAAAATTACTTGGAAAAAAATGGATTCCTCATGTTGTAACCCTCTGTAGGAAGCCTGCATCAGCTCTGGTTCTGACATTCCTTTAGTCAGACTGTGCTTCTCCTTTGGTTTTTTGTAACAAGAAATTTCTCCTTGTAAGCAAGAGGGAAGTGTATCTTAAATTCAGCCAGCTGACAGGCAGTGCAGGAAATGGAAGTGCTTACAGAGAAAAAAATCCTGCACTTTGTCTCAAAAGAAAACCCCTACACTTTACACAAACTGAGAAACTGCAGCGATTTTGTCTCTGTACTAGACGTCACTAGTTTTTACTCTTTTTTTTTTTTTGTTTAACCAAGTTGCACATTTGTGACTTGCTTATAAAAATATTTGAATGAGATTTTTAAACAGTTTTTAAAAAACAAAAGCAAACTGAACAAGATGTAGCAAAGAAAAAAAAACTCCCCAATCCACGTTTCACGTTGACAAACACTTTTCTCTTTGTAAATAAAAGAAAAAGTTAAAGAATCTACAAAAGCACCTGAGAGTCTTTACAATCACAGATTAAAGGAGGACAGGCGCGAGGACAGCGTCCCTGCTTGTCTCGGTGGACGGGGGACGCTGTCCTCGGGTCAGCGCTCTAGATGGGGATGGAAACGATGGTCGGCAGTTCCCCGATGGGGGGCGGGTTGTACTTCTCCACCCTCATCAGGCGTCGGAGGATGTCGTCTCGATCGCGCGGCCAGCCGTAAACGTGAGTGTTCTGGAGCCAGTTGGGAACGTGACACTGTTAAAAAAAACACAAATCGAGACGCCACAAGGTTTTTATTTTTCTCCTCCTGTAGATTCGTGTTGTTACGACGATCGCAGCGCTTACCTTTTTAGCCCCGGGAAACAAAATGGGAATGAACCTGAAATTCTTGCTTCCGTTCTGGATGAACTCATTCTGAAGCTGAGCGACACACACACACACACACACACATACACATACACATACACCAGTGAGTCCGGGTTGTGTTTTAAAGACGAGCTGAGAAGCGAAGGCGACTCTGACCTGCTTGTGGATGTAAACGGTGTTGAATGTCCTCTCGTCGTTCTCCAGGTCGAACGGAGACGTGGTCACCGTCTCGTAGTACTTGGGGCTGATGATGATGATGATCAGGTACTCTTTCTGAGGGAGTGGATAAACATTATAATCAAACTCCACTGGAGGACGGCTTCCAAAGGCAAGTTTACTCTTGCTCCGGATGATGCAACAGTCCATCAAAGTGATGAAGAGAGTTTTACCTCAGACAGTTTTTTAATGTGTTTCGATTCCATCTTAAAGGTGTTGACCTGCTCTTACCTCGCTCAGGTACCGCTCCATGAAGTCGATCTTGCTTATGCTTCTGTACTGCTGCTCAAAAATGTCAATCTAGAACAAAGACATTTGTATGTCAAGCTCTTAACTAATGGAGGTCCACACAGTCAGAAACAAGCATTTATTGTTGAAAAGTGTTGCTATAAGCAGGGTTGCAGTGTAAACTTCAATCTAGAAAAACTGGAATTTCACTTGGTCTTTATTTCTCCCCCCCCTCCCCCCCAAGTCTGGGTAAGTGTTGATCAAAGTCTGACTTTCTTGAATTAATTTCATATTTAATTACAAGAAAGATAAAAATTGGAATTTCCAGAAGATGAACTCCTAATCAACAATCACTGTGGTTTTGGAGCTGATGACAAACACATTTAAAGGTTAAAAAAAGGGTCATTTCACTTTATTTGGTCCAACTTCTGGTTGTTAAGCTAGACCCAAAGTCTCCAGCTGAGATGCCAAGCAAAGTGTTGATCTTCCTACTGTTTATATTTCATTTTAAGACAGTTTCAGAACAAAAAAATTAATAAATAATGGTGGAACACAATTAATATAACTGGTTGTGTCTTAAGCTTCAAATCAAAGAGGGAATTATTATTTTAAGATTTTCTCATTTTTTGTATTGTTTCCTCCTCTTCATCGTTTATATCAATTATTATTTCAACTTTATTTTCATAATTTTATTTTTCCTAATACTTCATTGTAATCAGCTGGCTGGGCCTGGGGAACAAAACACAAAACAAAACGTGTTCCTCATTTTGGTTAGAGAAATGACAAAGTAAATTTAGTAACGCAGAGCCTCAGTCTGAGTGAAGCGTAAGGTAGGCGTGAAGGGAGCGTGTTGGCATGGCAACATTAACAAGGTGTGGTCAGCTGTGTGTGGTCGGGACGTCCCGTCCCACCACATGTTCTCTGATCTTAAATGTTGGCGCTCTAGTAAAGTTGGTCCGCAGTGTGTAACCAGGTAACACCATCACCGCTGCTTAAAGCTCTGATCATTCTGCGATGCATTCACTTGCACTCAGACATCTGACGTTTCCTCATGAAGAACCTGTTCACACGTTTACATCCAACAGAGCGACAATATGTGCTTTTAATTAATAATAAATCAAACATTTTGAGTTGGGATGTTTAGATTTCTAATGAGTATTGAAGTGAACAGTCGCTGCTTTGTTTTCCATTAGGAAAGTCAAATAGCCTAAAGTGTAGCCACAAAAAAAAAAAGTCGGTTGCCACATACGTGAGTGTCGAAGCCGTTGTGTCGCAGCAGAGCCACAAACTTGATGATCTCGTTGACGTGTTTGTCGTTGTCGGCTTCGTACGTGACGAAGACCCGCCCTGCATTCAGAGACAGACAGTTAGAGGCGGCTCTGCAGCGGCACCGGCTGCTGCTGCAGAGCCGAGACTTACTCTGCTCCAGAGAGAGCGGCGTGCTGTACGTAGGGTGTCTCTCTTTGACCGGGACGTTGTGGCCACTGCAAGGAAACACAAAGCACTTCAGGGCCAAACTTTGTAATAATAAACACACAGTGGTTTAAAACTCGAGCAGCGGTGTCGACGTTAAGGTGTCTGAACATTTCACTGCGTAACGCAGATTGATCAAATGATCTGTTTTGGTCTAAAAGCCAGCAGAAAGTTTTAGGCTTGACACAAAATGACAGCGAAAGGTGAAAGGTTTCTGCTGCAGCAACAAAAGTTGAACATTGTTCGACTTTCTTGTGTTGCATCTATGTGTTTCAGCTCGAAATTTCACATGCATGAATTACACCATTGCACGAGTTCCACAGGAAGTGAATGGAGAAGGACGTTTCTAGATTAACGTTTAAAACGAAATGACTTCCTATAAAACTCCCTGAATATAAAAACCCGGAAAACGGGAGAATCTTCAGACGTTTGGTTTGAGATGATTAAATATTTCCTGAGACATTTTTTAAACACGCATACGGCGGCGGGTTTTGGTATGGGGGCAGTTGCCCAGGGCGGCAACTGAAAGGGGTGGGACACCCAAAAACCGGAAAATAAAATGTCTGATCTGTCAGTTGTCCCCTGAACAAGTTTCCTTCTCTTTGTATGCATGTCTAATGGAGAAAGTTTCCCTTGATTGTTGTTGATAACTGAGAGACTACCTGCTTTCTGCTACAAGAGAAACTAACAAAAAAAAAACTAAAACAGATAACTGCTTCCATTTTAACTGGTTGGAGTGCAGCAGGAGGAGGAGGTTGCCTGGGGCAACATTGCTGCAAAAACCACATATTTATATTTCAAGCATTCAAAGTCAGGCATGTTGATTAGTCATGATTAATCACAGCATGAGAGAGATTAATCAGATACATTTTTTAAATCAAATGCCAGCACTAAACTCACATGTGTGTGAATCCAGCTCCAGGGATCCTGCACTCTTCTGGGTCTAACGGACAAAAGACAGAATCAAGCAAACCTGCCAACTGCACACAGAGCGAGGCTGAGCGAGGAGGACCTGACTTACAGTACGGGCTGTAAGCTGGGTTGTACTGAGGCCAGGCGCGGTTGTTGGCCACGGGCCGCCTGCTGAAGGCGTCCGCCGGGCACAGAGCACAGCAGGGGGTCCCCTGCGGCGGGCACGAGTATGGCGACAAGGTGTGGTGGTAGAGCTCGGCCGAAGGTGGGTTGGAGTGCAGCGACAGCGGCTGCTCCAGGCTCATGTGGCCGCCGTGGTGGCTGGGGAGGGAGGCGGACTTGTCTCTGGACAGGCAGCTGTCCTGGGAGCAGCTGGAGGAGTAATCCTTGTGGCCCAGGCAGGATGGCAGGCTGCTGGGGTAGCCGGTGCAGCTGCTGGCCAGGCTCGGGTGGAGCATGTTGACCTGGCTGGGGAACGGGGTGGGCTGGCTGTACCCGGCGGGGAGGCTATGGGGCAGCTGGGAGGAGCAGAAGCTGGAGGAGGGGAACGACAGGCCCTGCTCCCGGTTCCACCCCCGCCAGCTGAACATGGAGTCGCCGGGGAACGGCGCGCGGTCCGAGGGCCGACGGTGGGCGTCGAGGTCAGACGCGGGGTCCACTTTGCGGACGGTGCTGGCTTTTCTCTCCTCTGTGTTCATGGTCTCATCGTCCTCTTCGGGCGTGTTGTGGCAGGTGCTCAGCTGGCTGACATAACTGAAAGCAGAAACATACACTGTAAAACAAAAATACTTTTAAAAATTTACAGTAAATAAGACGGTTAGACTGTGAACTACAAAACATTATCTTACTGTAGAAAACACATTGAATAAAAACACCTCAAGAAAGATCAATTTCAAGTAATTTTTACAGTTATGAAATGTACAAGATACAGAAATTTATTGCGAAAGTCTTTAATTTTTTTTTAAAATTCATAGAATTTTAGAAATTGTAAATTTTAAAATTCATAGAAAAATGCCAGCAGTTAATCACGCTAAAATTAACAGCACTGATGGGCTGAAATGAGATTTATCTGATGTTTGCATTTAAAGCTACAGTGTAAAACTGAAAACAAGACTGAAAATTTCATTTTTACAGTGCATAGAACCACAGTCCTCAAACTGTGAGACAATTATTGTTGTTTTTAACCACATATACAAGCTAATTAACTTCTATGCAGAGGAAATTAATAAAAACAGGCAAAAAAAATCACTGATCATTGTTTTAAAAAGCTAAAGGAGTCAGACAGATCAGTGTTTTCACCATCTGAAACTCTCTGCTGCTCTTTTGATTGCTTATTGAAACATCTGTCAAGATGTATTTCACATTACAAAGAGCACAAACTGTCATGGTTTTGAAAACTAAAGGAACAGCACTGTAACCTGTAATAAAAATGGAGCTATCAAAATAGTTGCAGGGCGAGGCAGGCATGTTCAGCAACACGCTGTGAACTGGTTATCCAAGAAAACAGCCCGACTCATTATGCAGCATCTGTCCTCCACTCTGATCACTGTAGACAAAAGCCCACAGGCGTCCTGTGCACAGTTACACTGTAGCTTAAGCAAATGCAGTAAATGTTAGCTGCAACATTTACTGCATTAGCTGCTAAACATAAAACCAGCTATTAATAAATGTTGGGCATAATTATTATTAGTATAAAAATCCATATTAAATAATTTTGCAGCTGTAAGAATGGCAAATTTAAATTATTAAATTTAAATTTGTTTAAATAAAACACTGTAATATGTTTTATTTTATATGTTAGCGTAAATACCATGATGCTATTTTTGGCTGAACAACGTGTCGTCATAGCAATATGAGTGTGTGTGATATTCATATCGCAGAGAGAGACTGTTTGGAGTGTGAAAATTCTTGGCTGATATAGTCAAAGTTTTAACTTTTAAGCTGGTTTTATGCTAACATTGTCATGGCTATATTGACATCACAATCACAAAGTTTGCCAATATCACACAGCCCAACTATTTTTACAAGATATTATCATAATGAGGGAAATGTCACCCTGGGAATAGCATCAGATCCAGCTTAACAACGGTCTGCAAGGAAACTAGAGGGATGTGCTAACTGCTACTAGCATTACAAACTAATAACCTGTTAGTGTTTGCATTTCAAACACTAACAGGATATGGTAAATAATTGATATCCATTACATGTGTAAGTGTTTAATATGATGAATCATACCACCAGAAGTGTAAATAAGCGGTTTATGTAACAGCCTGCGTTTTAATCCCAGGGCTGCTGTGTTGGTTTTTGACGTCGGCGTTACTGAAAAACACCAGAGTTTACCTCTTCAACTGTTGGAGACTTCCTGTCTACCTTTTGAGTTTGAAACATGGACAACTCAACTTGACAGACAAATCTGGAAGCGTCATCCTTCAAACATACTACAGAGTAACACAGACAATAGTGATATATATAATTTTTGCCTTCTGGTTTGTCGTTATTAAAAAGCAGCACATAAAGGAAGTCCAGGTTCTGTCGCAGTACCGTCTACAAAACGCCTCAGCTTGGTGGCTATCTGGAAACTTTAGTATTTTACTGAACTTGTCACAGAAAGAGTGAGAATAACTGCCCTAGATCACCGAGTGAAACTAAGCCATGATGCTGAACAGAAACGTCTGTTTTAAATCGCAATGGGTTTCCAAATGTCCCGAAAAACATTTGATGATTGGATTGTTTAAATCAATAAGGGATAATCCTTTGTTTACGAGCAAAGTCCTTTTTATTTAGGGTTTGAATGCAGGATCATCCTAACCATATCAAAGGTTGTTTCTCCAGCAGCAGCAGGAACCACAGGCCCCAGGGCGCTTTTCATTTCTCTGCCTGAAACGCGCCGACGTTACGCTGAAATCTGTCCTGCTTCCCTAATTTCTTATGACAAAGACCCATCTACTGAAGCTCGCTAAAAACAACTTCCTAACAACACAATAAGAGCTCGCAGATTCTTGTTCTCGTTGTGCTCACCTATCTGGGACAGGCAGAGAGCAGACCGAGGTGGGCAGCATCGTTGAGCTTATTCCATCTGACATCCATGTGTGTGTGTGAGCCTCCTTTAAGACATGCTTGAACTTCTGTAAAGGATAAAACAAACACAGATATCTGATTCAAAGGTCTGTACAGGCAGAGCTGTGGCGTCTTGCTTTTCTTCTCTGTTTTATCAGCCCACACTCGTGTCAGAGTGTTTGATTTGCATGCGTGCGCACCGGGACATGACAGCGTTTCTTCCACACAGGGGACTTTTCTCTAAGTGAGTGGAGTTAACACATGGGAATCAGGAAATGATGTCAGTCATTTGCGCAGGGGGAGAAATCAAACCATTTAACAGAACAGATATTCACCCGCTGACAGATTTCTCATTTCTGTGTTTTGACACCACTTGGATGTTTCAGATCGTCAAAACAAACTCTTCAAATGATGATTTTGCTCATTAAAAGTTCAAATTTCCCCTGTGTTAGAATGAAATCATAGTCTTGTAATGATGTGTAACGATAGCCCTTGACAACATGTAATGTTTCAGTTGTTGACTGTGTGTTCTCTGACTTTGCGTTTTTGTGTTTTTATGATCTAAAGCGCCTTGTTGCTGATATGTGCTATAAAAATAACATTTGATTAGATTGACTGATTGATGAATTAGCTGTGATTACCCACAATGCTCTGTTCGGGTTCACTCACCGCATCTCGACCTGGCTACGGCCAGATCTGCAGAATCAAGAGGCGCGTCCCAGAGCAGGCGAGAAACTAATTTATCAGCGTCTGTCAGTCTTGCAAGCGTTACAAACCCATAATGAAGGTTTTGGCCAACCAAAATGATTTCAAGAGTCCTTCAACAGGCCCACAAGGAACCCAGAGACAACATCTAAAGCACTGCAAGCTCATTTAAAGTCAGAGTTCATGATGTAACGATAAGAAAAAGACTGGGCAAAAACTGGCATCCATGACAGATTTCCATTTTTTCACGAAAAATACAAAAATTTAAAACTTTGGAAGGTTTGCCACTCGTTACATCTAGCCGTGTAACGAGTTTTCCTAAACAGCATTTTAGAAAAATATCACACCAACAGTTAAACATGGTGGTGGTAGCATCATGGTCACAGTTGAGTTAAACAGCAGGAAAATAATCAAAACACACCAGCATCTCCCCTGCTGAGCGATTAAAAAAAGAAAGAAAAAAAAAAAAAGAAGGCTCTAAAGTGGCTCTGTGAGCAATGTTACCTTAAATAGGTTGTAATGTTTCTCCAGTGTAGCGAAATCAAAACAGCGGGCCAAAAATCCTCCAGAGATGAAAAAGATTCATTTCCAGTTATCATTAACTTTCGATGGCGGTTGCTGCTGTCAAGAGTGGTGCTTATTAGGTTAACAGGTTTGAGTGACAATTACTTTTCCACATAGGATTATGCAGGTTTGGAAATTTACTCAGCTTATCTGTCTGCTACTAAAATTCGATCTAAAAGTGCAAATACTTCTTTTTTTCACATCACCATATAACTAATACAATTCTGTAGCACTGCTTTTGCATTTTAAGGAGTCTCTTAAAACATTTCCCAACTTTGAGGCTTCCAAGCTACAAAGCAGGACTGCAACCCAATTATGATAATTATGAAGTCCATGACGACAACAAGAGGCATAACAACTGGTATTCTATTTTTAGACAAGCGGAAAACAAAAGTTTGGCAAGAGCTTCTGGTAGAAGTGATCATGAAACTGATGTTTGGAGGTAATTTCAAGACCCCAACATGGGTGTTTAGTGGCCCGTTTTGGGTTCCCGATCCCACCTTCGGAAAACACTAGTTTAAAGCACTACTTTAAACTAGCACTACTCATCACGTTTAAATGCTCCGTGATGTTAACAAGCATTTCTGTTGACGGGGAAATAAAGCGGAGAGCTCTCTCTTCAAATCTGCATATAGGTTATTATCATAAAAGCCGTCTAAGCTAGTTTTAGGTTGGTTTGTCTTCCAACACCCCCCCAGAATTCCCGTAAATGAAAATAACCCTCGCTGATAACCTCTATGTGGTCGCACAGATAAAGCAGCTCGGTCTTTCCACTGAGGCTGACCCAGATATCGCTCCGTCAACTCGGACTCACTGCTCAACCTTCATGCATCCGTAACACCTCCAGACACTTTCTACGAGAATTAGACGAACGAAATATATATTTAAAAAATAAAAAACGTCACCTCCAAAACGCTTGTATGTTATCCAATGGGTCCATGAGGACACCGGTGTCCTCGTGACAGTTACCGGGGTTTATTTAATAACCTTCAGCTCAATTATCCAAAAATAACAGACGGAATAACAACTTGACGCAACTCCAGGTTAACTTACCGTCGGCGCTTTAGGTGAAAAAGCCTCATTTGAGTAGCTTTAGCCAAAACTAGAAAAAGTGTGTCGCCACTCCGGAACTGAGAGTAAGTGTACAGTTTTCAGTACCGTCGTCCCGTCATGCCAGGTGGTTGTTAAAGTGGAGCTTCAACTCGAGGCGAGGTGTTATTTAGTGCAGCTTTACTGCCCCGACACTGAAACCCCACCTTCCTCCTCCTCCACGCAGCATGGGCGACACCGGGGACAACTGCTCAGCTTCCTCTTCTAAACTACACCAAACTAAATTTATCTTTTAAACATTATCTCATTAGAGATATTAATTTATCATCCAGGCAGGGGCGGATCTATCGTCTTTTTTTATGTAGGAAGTAAAAATATATAGCAGTTAACACAGATAAAAATCAGTGTTTCTAAAAGACGCAGCATAGGACAGTGCAAAGAAAGTTTGCTGCACAGAAACGGTCCAAGTGTAGAGAACCTTCAGTTGGAGTGAGCGGGTTTAACTATTTGGTAAAGTAAGAAATGTCTTGGTAACACTTTATTTTAAAGGGTTTTCATAAGACTGACACTGTCATTAACACGACATAACACTTGTTATGAGCATGACGGAGTCTTCATGAATGTTTACAACTGTTGTCATGAAGAGTCATTCGGTAAATAATGACACTACAAATGCAAAGCTGACACTTTTAATCGACTTTTAATACAAATTTTAATAGAACTTTGCATCAAATGGGTCATTATTGACAAAATAATGCAAATTTTACACTTTTAGTGAAACTTTTATTGCAACTTTGCATTAATAGCGTCACTATTTACCGAATGACACTTCATGACAACAGTTGTAAACATTCATGAAGACTCCTTCATGTTCATGACTGCTATGTTTATGACAGTGTCATAAACCCCTTCAAATAAGGTGCTACCAAGGTCTTCATCATTGCAGAGCCCAGAAGGTTTAAGGCAGGTTTTCAAAATAAACTCCAAAATGAACTGGTAGTCTTGCTTTTAACATGTGGAAAGTCCATTACAATCGTCTGGAACGAGAGGAAATGTGAGCATGAATAAGCATGTCAAGTTCCTGTTTTGACACAGACCTTATTTGAGGTTCAAATGTCCAATCTGCTGCTTGATCGGAGAAAAGCCACGCTCTCCAGCTAAAGGGAGATATTTTTTAACCTGACTAATTTCTTCGTTTAGGCTCTCAAGTAAGCCAGACAGAATAAAAGATTAATAGTTAATAAATCACTTTTTTGTGCTTGCTTTTTAACAAAATTTAATACCCTTATAATCCCTGCAAATTTACACTGAAATGAATTATGGTAATGTTGATTAATCTGCACTGTCCTAATCAAATAAATTAAAGATTGTTTAAATCACTTTTCCAGTTCATCCACACCCCTTTGTTTAGGCACTATAGTGTGTGCCTGCATTTTATTCATTCAAGCACTAAAGGAACAAGTTCACAAATAAATGTTTGTCATGTATGCATGTGTAGGGAAGATGTTATGAGAGGAAAAAACAATTACCAGATGTGCAAATAAACTGTTTATTCCTGCATGTATCTACATTTAATAAAAGCAGCAGCCATATTGAACTTTGAGTTAAGTGCAGGTGAGAACCAGCACTTTATATTCAGATTTGAATAAATCAGATTAAAAATCATTTAAATGCTCGTGTACATCAGTGACACAATTTAAAAATGTGATTTAATAAAATCTAATAATAATAACGCCGTGTGTCCTCAGAGCTGATGTTGGAATTGTGCAGTGTTGACTTGTTGTTGTTTGGAGAAGCAGGACTCCAGCCAGGCCGTCTTCACAGGAACAGCCTGCTGGTTCTGACGGACCAGATCCAGGAGCTCCTGGTTCACACAGACCAGAGGAAAATTTCAGTGTTTAAGCGTCTAAAATTACTGCAGAACTGACACAGAGGCTCACATCCCTTGAGTTTCCCCCCTCTACAACAACGAGCTTCAATGTATTTTAACAGGATTTTATAGAGCAGCACAGAGTGAAGAGTAACTGTGAAGTGAAGGAAAAAATATGTTTTTCTAAATACACAAATATGCAAAGACTGTGGCAGTCAGATGTTTAGAGTCCATTCAAACAACACTTTATTGAGTCACGTTAGCTGACAACAGAGCTGCAAGTCTTTTAGCATATTCAGACTTTTGTTCTGGACATTAATTTGGCCATTTTTTTACTTATTATGGGATGCTAACACTCGCCTAACAAACAAACAAAGTATTACTTTAGTTATTTCTTTACATATTTGTTTTTTTGTTTTGGTTAAATTGAACAGAATACATGTCACATTATATATGCAAAAAGGTTTGAAATGACTTTGTACTTGCTCTAATAACCTGGCATTTTAACAGCTGTGCACCATTTTGAGGCTGTTTTGGATAAACTAGACAGGTGGTCTCTGTTTAATAATTAGGTGGTTTCTGAAGGAGATTGGCTGCACTGCATTTCATTTAGAGGCACCAACGTGGAGGGGTTTGAATTCAAATGCATGACAAACTTATAAGATTATTTGTTAGAACTAAAGCATCAATAATTTTCCTTCCACTTCACAATTAAATGCTGTGTTATGATGGTTTATCGCAATAAATACTTTGAAATTGGTGGCTGTTATGTGACAAAATGAGGAAAACCTTACGGGGTGTGAATAGTTCTGTCGTAAACCTGAACTGACCTGTATTTGGATGTGATTTTCCACCTCTGCGACAATGTGTGTGACCTCTTCACCCATGACGTCCTCCTCGTCTCCGTCATACGTAGACTTCAGCTAAGGGTTTTCTCACTCTGCTCTCTATTACAAACCTCACGCATTTACAAAACAAGCTGTCGAATGTTTACACCCAGGAGTTAGGTAAAGGATATGTGATAAGGTAGCGGCCCAGCCTCTTCCGTTCTGATGCGGGAATGTTGTAGAAAAACACTCGGACTCCCTTCATGAAGCTGGGCAGCTCCGCAGGGCTGAAGCCGCGTGGCAGAGCGGATGGACCCGGGCCCTCGGTTTCCGTCTCATCCGTTGGCCCGTCTGAGCTCGGTAAAGATGCTTGACGAGCAGCAGCTGATGTTGCAGGTGTCTGATGGGAAGCTGTTTTCTTGACAGCTCTGCTGTGATAATATCTGCCATTCAGGTTAAGTGAAAACTGCAGCAGTTCTGCTCAGTACGGGCTCTAAGCAGGGGAACAACGAAGGATACATGAAAGTGGGAATGTCCCTAGAGGCCAGGTGTTTTCTGATGAGCCGCTCCGTCCCGTACCAGTTGAAACCTTTGGTGGAGTGACCGATGCGAGGAAGATGAACACTGGCTAAAGATACAAAAACATGCTGAAATGAAGTCTGAACAACATAAACCTGAGCACTAAACAAGAGATGCTCAGGTTATGAATATGATCTATGAGCTCATTTGACACCATGTTGCACTATTACATGTCTGTCTTTCTTTTTGGAGGCATAGGAAGACATGATGCCTCAGAACCTTCACTGAAAAAGCACAAAGTCTTATCAAGTATTCTTGGTGTAGTTTCTAGTTAAAATATCTTTGTACACTTGAAATAAGACAAAACTACAGAAGCTTGTGTAAAGTCAATAAATCCTTACTACTGATGAAAAACTACTGGTTCCACTGGCAGATTGTTTCACAACATGGGAAAACCTGTTGTGAAACTAGACTAAAAATACTTGGTATGTTTTTGTGTTTTGACGTGTCGAAACCTTCAGACCCTCATGCAGATTTGTTTCTCTGGAACAAAGAAAATCCAATTGCAACACAAACTTTACACCACTGGCCCACATTAACATTAGGTGCCTGCATTCCTGAAGATGTACTCACCTCAGAATGATAAATGCTTGATACTGAAACTAATGGCTTGGCCTACTTTATGATTAATTTGACTAATAACTATCTAACTTTTAACACGCCGTTTCCACGCACTACTGAAATATCATCCAGTCGACCTTTAAATGAAAACAAAACAAAACAAACATTTTAAAGTAAGACGGAAACCTAGGCCGTACTGAAACGGTTAGAGACCGTTGAAGACTTACACACCTTTCATCTCTGCATACATACACTATTCTGAATAGAAGAGCTTATAAAATGTCACCCATTATTCAAAAACATGACATCACTTGATGTCCCACAAATATTGGTGTACCTTACTTACACCAATAAGTAAGGTACACCAATAAGTAAGGTGTACCTTATTTTACCTTACCTTAAGTAAAGTACACCAACAAACCAGACCAGGAGACAAAATTCATAGTAAACTTGATAAAACTGTTCCATTCTTCCCCATACCATTGTTTTTCTTAGCTGCAGAGTAAATCTTCTTCAGTCCTTCGTCCAAAGCACTGAGGAGAATCCCAGTCAGGTTGTTGGCTTTGTCTCTTTTCTGTGCCACTATCAAGGCTAACTGGGGTGACGAGAAGGAGATTGAATCATGTTACCTCGTTATCTGATCACCGCTTGCAAGTCTGCAACCACACGAGAATCCAAGCAAGGTGCATCTTGTCATAATGAACTCTAATATTGCAAAGATTTTGCACATGTCGCAAAACACAAGCGTGCATTTTCCAAGCAGATTTCAGCAACTCATTTTGAAGGTTTTATGAGATTAAACAGTCCTGCCACGACAAAATTTAAGACGTATTTAAGGTCAACTTACTTTTTTTTAAAGAATGTAACATACTTTAAGACTATAATTTTAGATACATAAATTAAATTTTTTTTGAAGCAGTTCTGAGTTTTACAGAATGCTCTGCGAACAGAACCTGATCTCGGCCGTCCAGTCTCGACTGTTTGTCGTCGATGGGGAAGAGGAGCACATTTCCCAGCTCCAAATCTGAAACAAAGATCCGCAGGGAATTACAGACCACAGAGACGAAGACGTCTAGTTGAATTGCTGCTCATTTTCTTCGTCATTGCGATTATCGTTACCTTTCATTTTCCCTGCCAACTCGTAGTGCTTTCGTGGCTCGTCTGATCTCACCTCCAGCGCCGTGAACAGGCCTCCTCTGCCCCACCGCCCTGAGTCATCTGCACACAAATTAACACTCTGATAAGAGGAAAACACGGCCCAAGACACGCTCCAAAGATACTATGTTTTTGTTTCGTCACGCAAACCATCCCGTCGCCATGGCTACATGGAGCCCTTACCAACACAGTGGACGATGATAGCATCTCCCCTCGCAGTGTGGGGATGAGTAACATCCCCCAGAACGTAGCGGATATCCGTGGAGGTGGAGTCTGTAGAGCACACACTGCTGTTGTCCTCTTCCTCGTCCTCCTCGTCTTCCTCCTCTTCTTCACTGTCTACAAGCTGCAAGCAAAGTGACTGGTAGCCACAGGACTCCCACCAGGCTGTTCTGCATGGTTAACCAAGGATCAAAAATCATTTATGAGTAACAAAAAACACAGACATGTCAGAGCGTGTGATGAAACAGCTACAATATCTTCACTTTTTCCTGTGCTTCTCCTCTTCCTCCTGCCTCTTTTTGTCCTCCATCATCTTGGCTCTCTTGGCTGCAGCCTCCTGCCTCCTCCGCTGCCTGAGCTCCAGCTCTGCCTCAGTGAGAGGCTTCCTCTTCCTCACTGGGATCGCAAACGCGACTGAAAGCGAAGACTGGAAGAGAATTGATCAATCAAGAACAAACGTCTCTCTAAATAATTCCTCGTGGTTTTTAAAAAATGTTTAATAAAAGCAAAGATAGTCGGGAATATCATATTATAAATAAAACTGTACATGTTTGTATTTATTTATACTTCTCCACGTTGTAGACAGTACGACAGCAGGACAGGATGTTTTCTGTCTTAGTAACTGTTTTATCTGGTCCTATGTTTCACGTTACGTCATTTTCAACTGAAGAATCTCTGAGAAGTGTAAAGTATTAATCGCTCATTTCTACCTCCCTGGTCTCAACACTTTCTGCTGCAGTTATAGTAAATTTATGGAAATCAATAAACCAATCAATTGCATGACAAATTTAAATGAGCTTTAGAGAGTCTTTATAATTTGTTTCATTTATGGGTTTGGTGTGGATTTTATTTCAATTTATACTTATTGTTTTTGGTTGTTTTGTTTATATATTTTGGATATTTAAAATGTCTTAATTCCAGTGTTGATTGTTCTTTAGAAATGAATGTTTATTGATCTTTGACACAGTGTTCTTGCATTGTTTTTGTCATTATGTTTATATTACTTGAAAATAGGTCTCAAAACGGCAATATTATCGTTTATCGCAATAATTTTTTTGGCCAACTTATTGTCCAGCAATATTCATTATCTGCCTTTGTTACTACTGTTGTTTTTAATCGTTATTACTGTACAGCATCTCTGAGTGTCTGGAAATTAAGTTCAGAGATTCACAATTTGGATTTAGATGTTTGGACTTTGACTGGACCATTTACCCAAGAATATTGTTCTGTTCTTTGATCTATTATATGATAAATCACCTTGTACGTTTGTGTGTGTTGTTGTTTTGGAAGGTGAGGCTAATCAATTAGTTTTCCCTGCTCAAGAGTTTCATCATCTCCACAGCATGTTGCTGCCACCACCACGTTTCATTGTGGGGATGGTGTGTTTAGGGAAAGTTTTAGTCTCAGCCAAGCAGTTCCAAATTTCTTCAAAGTATTTTTCCCTTCACTACAAGACACTGTAAAATTCAGAGTCACCCCACAAACAAAACTCGGTTTGTATTTCTGTAGTGTCTTAATCTACACATATCTAGAAATGCTAATTACTTTTCTTTTTTATCGATAGACAAAGGTTTTTAAAACATGGGAGACACAGAATGTAGGTCATGAGATCAAATCCTCATTGATCTTTTATTTATTTTTCTACCTGTCAGCTTTGGTGATTTCATGAGTTCACAAACTTCATTTCCTTTGCAGCTATTTCAAGTTAACTGGGACAAAACATCATCAGCTTTTCACTAAAGGAAACTGATCTCGTTTTATGCATCCGTGGCAGGAAAAGTAGAGCAAACCTCCAGGTCTCACATGTCGCTAAATGTGAAAGCTGGAATGAAATGTGTTTTATTAAACAAGTCAAATCAGTCGGTCAGATGGCAGTCAGCTGAGAGCAGGTTTGTGTTTTCAGCTTTCTTAGTCCAATGGGACACCGACATCCTGGACTCAAAAGTGGAAGCAATTAATGCTTTTTCTTTACATGCTAAGCAAAAACTAAATTAGTGGTTTGTCCTTAAGCTATAATGACTGAAATAAATAAATGATGCTGATTTTCTGATGGTAACTGTTCAATGGTCAGTCTTTGTTTATGGAACAGACAAAAACTGCATTGACTGACGGAAACAACTTTTAATGGGAAAATTACCTGGAATTACAAATATTTTTTTCAAACTTATCTAGAGCTGAAATGATTAATCGGCTTAACCGATTATTGAAATAATCGACAACTAATTTAGTAATCGATTAATCGCAAACTGGGGAACACAGAGTGTAAAACATGATATCTGGTGAGAGACGACCACCTTCAGAGCAGTACTCTACAAACTCTACAAAGAATATACACATTTTGCATTGAAGATGAAAAATCTGTTTTGGCGGTAAAAGTTTCTGTCCAAAACTCTTTAAGAGACATAATTCAGCAACTATTGATGTGAAGCTAAGCTAACTGGGTTGAGCTTTTCACATGTTGATGTTTGAAGTATTTTTTTAAAGTGTAATTTAAAGGAATGCTCTTATTACATTTTAGGCAATAACATGTTTATTTTATTATTTTTAATTAATTGAATTATTCATTGATTTGCATTTTCTCATGCATTTCTAGTATTGTATTAAATAAGCTGGTTAAATGCAAAATCTGCAGGATGTTATTCGATTACTTGATTAATCGACAGAATACTCAATGACTAAATTACCGTATTTTCCGCACTATAAGGCGCACTGGATTATAAGGCGCACCTTCAATGAATGGCCTATTTTAAAACTTTTTTCATATATAAGGCGCACCGCATTATAAGGCGCATAAAATAGACATTACAGTAGAGGCTGGAGTTACGTTATGCATCCACTAGATGGAGCTCCACTAAATGGAATGTCAACAAAACAGTCCGACTCCGGTCGGCGAGGAGAGCCTTCCGCGACTGGGCCGGGGCGTGGCCGGATGATGGTCACCCTTCTCTGTTCGCGCACAGCATGTTCATGGAGAACGTGGTGCTAAATGACCTGCAGACGACCTGATTATAGACCGTCGGTAGGTAGATAGGTCAGTCAAACTTTATTAACAAACCAGCGTTCTGACAACTATCCCAGCATGCACCGCGCGCTTCTTCTTCTTCTACGGGCGAAAATGAAGTCGGCGGCTGCTTACCGTAGATACTAGACCTGTTGTGGCTCAATATCGGTCCATATATAAGGCGCACCGGATTATAAGGCGCACTGTCGGCTTTTGAGGAAGTTGAAGGTTTTTAGGTGCGCCTTATAGTGCAGAAAATACGGTAATCGTCAGCTGCAGCTTTACACTTGGGAAAAAAAAACTTTACAAGATAGCAAAATTTCCAAATACCAGTGAAACATTTCTGTTAGTTGGAAAGTGAGAGTGACAGAGTCTTACTCCAGCTTTGCGCCGCAGAGCTCGTCCCTCTCCTGCCGCTTTCTGAAACTCGGCCATCTGCTCTTCCAGGATCCGGTCAAAGCTCCTCTGGTCCTCTGAGCTTGGGTCCTTACTGTAGTCTTTCCCCTCAAAGAAGTACATGTGATCTGCAGGGTGAGACGAAATGACTGTCAGATTAATCCAGGGCTGCAGATAACGATTATTTTAGTAATCAATTAATCGATTACTCTGACGATTGATCGATTAATCACATTTTTTTAAAACAATTTTGACAAATTTTTCATTGAAGCAATATTAGAAATACATTTTAAAAAATGCTAATAAAGAAAAATAACCCAAATCCTTTTTTTAAATAATAAACATTTTGTTGCCTAAAATTAAAAAACATAGCATTTCTTCATTAAATCTGAATCATATGAAGCTAAAACTATGCAATGAGTTTTGACTAAAACATAATTATTTGTGAGTCTGTATACTTCACTACTGTATACTTCAGTAAACGATTAATCATTTACTAAGCTAGTTGACGATTATTTCAATAATTGATAAATCATGATTAATCGTTCCAACCCAAAAGTTAATCAAGCCAGGAGGTTGGGTCATGAAACAAACTGATGAGTAGAAACTTGGACTAAAAAGCTATTTTTTATTGTTTTAATAACATTTGTAGACGTGTTTGAGATTAAAGATAAAAATGACAGCCAAATAAAATGATTATTCATTCAGACTAATTGGTGATTTAAAATCACTTACTCTGCTCATCAGAATCAGACTCGTTCTCCACCTCTTCTTCTAGTGGTGAGAATCCATCATCATCATCATCATCATCATCCACCCACTGACCATCCCGTGATGGGCCCAGTATCTTCTCCAGTCTTACTTCCTGTATCGAGCTCTCGTCCGACGATAAAAGCTTATCTACTCCGAACTTCAAGATCTCGCTCAGCTGTCGAGGAGAAATCAACAAGAGAGCTGGAAGAGGAATGGGGGTGGGGGATCATGTTGACGGCGTGTTTCTGTTAAAAGATCACCGACCTGCAGACCCGCCGCAGCCGACTGCACCTGATCCAGCAAAGAGAAGCGGCCCTCTTCGATAACAGTGTTGGTGAGCTGCAGCTTGGACACGGCTCGAGAGTACATGATCTCCTCCACGGTGTCTCTCGCAAGGAGGCGGATCACTTTCACAGGCCTGGAAAACGTCAACGGTTAGAGAGACAAACCCCTAAAACAATGATAAATATCAAACCAGAGGACACCGCTTCCACATTTTACCATGGGAGGGTCAGGTCCGCTTTTCAAATCTCAAAACCAAGCTCAAAATTTGGTAAAAAAGAAAAAATATTTTGCATCATTAATGAATGCATTCAAAGCGAATAGACATGCTTAGATCTGAGCAGGGTCTTTTTCAGACCACAACTTCCACACATTTATATAACCAGACAAACATTTCTACGGCTCTTTTTCTCTAGAAAATTCTGGACATTTTAAGTGCAAAGTCCGAACTCTGACCCTGCTTGAACAATAACAGAGTCTTGTTGTGTTTGGATGCCAAAGATAACAAATCAACATAATTATGAAACTGGCTTCAAATCTTCAAACTTGCTTCTTTTAGTGATTTGGATCAGTTTAGATGAGCTTTATTTCAACATTCATGGTTCTTAGACTTTTCAAATAAGGAGTATCAAAGACTAAAGGCAAACTCTTTAAAAAAGATGTTGAAAATGTTCATATCCATTCCTAAAAATAGAAACTTTAGTGATTTTGTTTGCCAGTTTAGTAGGTCGAGTTCAACCAGATTTAAAATTGGTCTAAAAACTAAACAAGGAGTAAAACAGTTTATTTAAAAAAAGCATCTAAATATAATAGGAACTCTTTAAGTATTAAGATTTTTGGCTAGAAAACTTGAAAAGTAACCTTAATTTTCCTTTTTCCATACTTGTCAAGATTTGGAAAATTTTTACCAAAAGTAAATGCTATATGTTCACACACTTTTCGAGGCTGCATAGGAATCCTGCGAGTCTAAATAATTTTCGCCATTTGCTCTGAACCTAAAAAGTATGAAAAGACAGGGGAGTAGATCAACAGAGAAGATAACTTAATTATTAAACATAATTGTTTCAGCGCTACGCTGGTCGTGTCTCATTTGAATAAAAACTAAGCTTAATATAATTGGTGTGCCATAAAAGCATCAGTCTGACGAGAAAAGTCTTTTAGATGACGTTTCCTTCAGCAGGTAGACTGAATGTTTCTAGTAGTTTCCATCAAGGTTGTCAGAGCACAATGCTGAGCTGTGAACAGGAAGAGCTCTTTCACACCAAGAGCCAGATAACACTCCTGGCAGCTACAGATAACCTTACTGGCATGAATAGGTCTGCTTTCCCACACTTGCGAAAGCAATATCTGAACAAAAAAAAAAAAAAAAAAAAAAAAAAAAAGGAAGTCTTTCTTATGTAGAGTAAAATGCATTAATGCCAGTAACCAGATAGATAGTTTGCTATGCAGCGTCGTTGGAACTTTCAAAGTGCATCACCTGTTCTGGCCAATCCGATGGCAGCGCGCCGCAGCCTGCAGGTCGTTTTGGGGGTTAAAGTCACTGTCCACGAAAACAACTGTGTCAGCAGCTGTAAGGTTGAGGCCAACTCCGCCTGAAAGGATGGCGTTGTAAAGAGAAAACAGAGATCATCTAGAGAGTCCAAACTTTCAGGTCTGAACGTTTCTGTGCTTCAGGATGTACAACACAAAGCGTCAAAAAAAATGCCCTGCTGTATGGATTAAAAGGCCATAGAAACTGGAACTTATATTTGTTAAAGATCCTTCAATAAGCTGCAAAGTGATTACGTCAGCTTTTTAAAATTATTATTATTTTTTAACATGCCGTCTCAGCAGTCACATACTTTGAGCTAAGTGTGACTGTAGAGTACAGTTGGGACATTTAAAAGGCTTGAAGAAATTGAAAGCTGTGACAGGAAATTTCTCCCCGCTGAAAAAAAAGAAAAAAAAAAAAGAAGCTTCTGGCCTTGTTAGCACCAGACTAACATTCTGCTGCAGATCATATCGTTGTCTGATCCGTCCCTTTTCCTGTCTCTGCGTATTCTATGAACTCTGCATTCACAGACACGGTGCCTTGCAAGAGACCCCTTGAACTTTTTCATCATTTTATAATGTTGCAACCGCATACCTCAGTGCACTCTGCTCAGATTGTGAGAGATGAACCAACAAAGAAAGTAACACATGATGCTAAAGTGGAAGAAAAATGGACTTATGGATTCTCCAAATGTTCAACATGTCTTAAAAATAGCAGTGTGGTCTGCAGTTACACGCCATACCGAATCAAAATATCAGTATGTGCAATATTGCACCATGCGATATTGAGGAGGATGTGTGGTAATTCCAGTCTCTTGATGTGTAAGGCTGAAAACATGCATAGAAATAACGAAAGCAACGTTTTACTTTCCTTCGACTTTGGAATTTTTTTTGAAAAATTTTAATAAAATATACAGCGGTTTTATGTTATAATTTTATAAAGTTCACTTTTGCAAGGCACCGTATGCAGAAAGGCTCACTTTTAAAACAAAGAATTTACATGGAGCAGAACGAAGCAATCTGGGTGCTGCAAAATAAAAGTGAAAGGATAACAATGTCTGTAAACCAAGTTACTATGTAGCAAAAGGTGAAAGTTCAAGACATGGAACATTTTTCTAGCTTTTCATTTTGTATTTTAAATGGATAAATACTAAAATAAATCCCAGTCACCTGCTTTAGTGCTGAGCAAAAACACAAAGATGTCTTTGGTGCTGAAGTTCTTCACAGCAAGGTTTCGCTCTTCCCCTCGAACCGACCCATCCATGCGTTCGTAGCTGTAACCTGAACAGAAAAACTCATTATGGTGCGTGGCAATACTGTCATTTGGCGAGAAGCGAGGCAGATCCTGTGTCGGTTGCTGGGGAAACACAGGACTAACAAACTTTTCAGCCTGTGATCCCCTTTTAGCAATGTGGTAATATGAATTTATTTTATATAAATGATCAAAAGATAATATGCCTACTGACACCTTCCTAAAATAATAGACAAAAATGGGGTTTATTTTGTTTGTTTTTTGCCTAAAACGTTTTTGGAAAGAAAGAGATGGTGACTTTTTTTTGGCAAAACATGACATAGGCCATTATCTTAGGAAGGTGACAATATACAGAATATCCAGTAAACTCTAATCCGAACCGCACGGCATTCTGGGAGATGTAAACAGTTGAAAGGTTTTGACCTCTTGAATTTCTCACGGCCACGAACTTCTCAAATTGGTGGCATCAACTAACTCGCACACTCTTTGGTTGCCTAGCAACTCAGTCACTCAAATAATGGTAACGTGCACAGCAGCAGTTTCAGGTTTTGCCACTGACACTCATTACTGCTTAAAAATAAAAAAAACAAACAATTGCATGGAGTGAAAACTGTTGATAAAACAGAAAGGTCACGCCACCAGTTTGGCTGTATTTTAGTTATTTCAACCTAAAACCAATCAATAATTATCAATATTCAATGATGTGATACATTTTTTTAGCCATATCATCCATAAATATTAGGATATTAATGTACTTATTTAATTTTGACCCAGTTGGCTCTACGTTCACCTCAGGGGGTCAAATCATGATTCTGAAAATCCTTTTGCGACCCCCCACTTGGTGTCTCACAGCCCCTGAATCAACACAGCAGTCCTGCTTCTTAGTGCAAAATAAATGAACTAATAATGTTGAGTGAAGTTTTAAAATGATGTAATAGGGTGTTGATACGCTTGAAAAGGCAAGTACCATAAGTTGTGAGAATTACATTGAGAGATGATGTCCAGACGTGTGTATTTTGTCCCACTCACCTCTGTACTCCATGTAGTCCTGCAGGATGTCCAGCATCCTCGTCATCTGGGAGAACAACAGGACACGATGGCCCCTTCGTCCAAAACAAAATGGAGAGCTGTAAGATTATGTCTGCTGAAGGGGTGTCCAGATTTTTCAACTTAGATTAAATGTGTTGCCTTCGTATTTAGAAATGCAGTGAACATCCCAGCAAACACAGATCGGACAGAGCCCAAAATGCCACTAGGTGGAGCCAAACAATAAGCATTGTGGATGTGCCCACCCTTTGTATAGAAAGGCCAGGATGCTGTCCAGCAGGCACAGCTTTCCACTGGCTTCGATGAGGTGTTCCCCGATCTGAAAGGGCTCCGGTTCCACCCCTAAAAACAGGAAGGAGGGACAGAATCACTCAGACGTAACTCCAGCTCCAGCAGCCAAACCCCAGCTGCATTTCGCCACGTCTCACCGTCAAACAGGTATGGGTGGTCGACGCACTTTCTCAAATTCACCAAGATGTTCAGCAGTCTGTTCTTGCTGCCTTGCTCGTTAACAAAAGCATCTGAAATTTTCCACACAGAGAGAGTGGTTGATTTTTAGGTTGATTTTTTTTTTTTTTTTGTATTTTTGCTTTACAAATATAACCTTTGTTGCCAAGTTTCAGAACGCAGTGACTCACCATAATCCCGCATTAGGATGGCTTTGTAGTATTTCTTCTGCAAAGCTGACATGCCATGGTACACCACCAGCTCTGTCTTCTTGGGCAGATCAAAAGCCACCTCCGACTTTACTCTACGGAGCAGAAAAGGCTCCAAGATGCTTTGAAGCTCTGAAGCTAGAAGACAGGAAACATTGTATTATACGTATGTATCTTTTAACATGTCTATCTGAATCCTTTGTAGATAAGAAATAATATTTTGTTCAAATTAACCCCTTGAACCTCTTCCACACTGTACAACATGTGATAGACCAACACAAAGTGGTGCATGTTATCAAGAGAAAGAAAAAAAAAGGCTACATGGTTTCGACAATGGAATTAGAAATGGTTTTGAACAAAGAACAGGAATTGTGTCAATAGGTAACTTCTTATCGGAGCGGACAGAAGACACATGCAGGTTCAATCCTGGGATTCCTCACGTTTCATTTCTACATGTGCTTCCAACTTCAGGTTATAACGAGTAATAAGACACGCTATCATAACTATGAAACACAGCTCTACAATGCGATGTTACCTGGTAATTCTGAATCCACCTTAATAGATGCTTAGTACAGATAAATGTGTGGATGTACCAAAACTTTCTCCAGCTGAACAGAAACAAAACTGAAGTTATGATGTTTTGACCTAAAGAGGAGCGATCTAGAGTCGATGCACAGCTAGAGTTATTACAAATAAAAATTTGCAATCAGCTCTGAAACCTGGGAGTAATGATGGACTCTGACCTGAACCTTCAAAGCCACATAAAGACAGTTACAAAATCGGCCTTCTATCACCTGAAGAACATCTCCAGGATTAGAGGACAGCAAGAACTAGAGAAACTTAACCATAAGTTTATGTTTAGTCACATTAATTACTGCAACAGCGTCTTCACAGGTCTGCCTAACAAATCAATCCTCCAGCTGCAGCTGATCCAGAACGCTGCTGCTGCTGTTCTCACTAAAACCAGGAAGATAGAGCACATAACACCAGTTCTACAGTCTTTATACAGGCTCCCTGTAGCTCAGAAAATAAACTATAAAATGCTGTTGTTAGTTTATAAATCACTGAACGTAGCAGCACAATACATTAAAGATCTGATGTTGTCATAGCAACCTTCCAGACCTCTCAGGTCTTCTGGTTCTGGTTGTGTTCTGCATCCCCAGAACCAGAACTAAACATGGAGGCACAGCAGTCAGCTTCTATACACCACAAATCTGGAACAAACTTCCAGAAAACTGCAAAACAGCTGAAATACTGAATTCCTTTAATTCTAGACTAAAAGCCCACCCGTTTAAAGTTGCCTCAGATTAGCAATAAGTGGAACATTGATGAATATTGATGTGCATTTCGCTGAATGATTTAGATAATGGCATCAAACACCAACCTTATAATGTTTTTTTTGACATAAAGTCCTGTTGATGAAGTTTGCTACACAACTAAACATCATTCACAAATATAAGTCTGAAAAGTATGGCGCGAATTTGTGCTCATGACCAATTACTCCGATGATAACTCTAAATAAAAAACAGTGCAATCAATTGCTCTCAGAACTCACCTAACTAGTAACACTGAGGTGGAGGTTCACTTTCCAACAGGACAATGATCCTTTGTGTCAGTTTATCACATAAAACAACTTTAAAGTTTATGGTTGTAATGTGCCATATGCTTTTACTCTGTATACGCGAGTCGCATTGTAATTTTAAAGCATACCCAGAGCAGGTCGACTTCGCACATCGGAGTAGGAGCTGACAAAGCTGTCAGCCTCTTCCGGTGTGAAGATGCTGGGCTGAATGAAGCTCAGCAGGGAGTAGAGCTCCTGCAGGTTGTTCTGAATGGGAGTCCCTGTGAGCAGGAGTCTGAAACCAACTGAAAACTGAGTGAGAAACACACAAACCAAATGAGCTGACATTCAGAGAAAGTGTGAATGAGAAACATTAGAAGACAAGCAGTGAAGAGGCTCTTCAAGACACAACGAAGTACCTCTGTCAAGGTTTTGTGCAACACAGAGTTTTGGTTCTTCAGCCGGTGAGCTTCGTCCACAACGAGCACCTCCCACCTCCACCTGAGGAGGAGCAAATATGAGAGGAAACGGTGAGACAAAGTGATCGCACAAGCAGGCTTTATAGATTCACTGGTTGTCTGCAGAAATTGTTTCATTCACAGCCTTTCTTTGGTCTCTTTAACAATCCACACCCACCTCAGTTACAACTCAAACTTTAACAAAGCCATGCGAGCAAGAACCCACTGACCTTTTCAAGAACGATGCATCTTTGAGGCACAGCTGCAAATGAAATAATGACATATATGCGTGTTCAAGGTTCAAGCCAACAAAACTTTCAGACATTTTGTTTTCGCCCAGCAGACGCAGACCTCGTATGTAGTGAGCAGAACCTGGAAGTCCTGAGTGGTTTGTTCTCTCTGGATCTCAGCCCGTCTCTCTTTGTCTCCTTTGTAGCACAGCACAGTCAGAGACGGGGCGAAGCTGCGAAATGAGTTACGACTGGAATAATTTATACAGGAAGCATTTACAGATGGGGCTAAAGCACAGACAGAGTTGACTCTACCTTTCCAGCTCCTTTCTCCAGTTCTCCATGACAGACAGGGGGCTCAGCACCAGAAACAGACCTTTCTTCCCCAGAGCTCCTGACACAAACACCAGCAGAGAGATGGTCTGGAGAAGAAGTTAATTAAGTGTGAACAAAAGAAGCAGAACTGGGAATTGCTCCTCCCGTTTCCAAACAACATTTTTAATGTCTTGACATTCTGCACTCTTTTGGAGGTTTCCACAGAAATTCAAATTGAAACTTTAACAAACTGTGTGCAGTTTGGTGATAAAAGTCACATTTCTTTAAATAAGTGGCGTCCCTGCAGAAGCTTATTTCAAATAGTAATAGCAGCATTTCTGTTTGTGGGGCTATGAAAGCTGTACCATGCAGTCAAAGAGATGCAGTTAACTTTTAAAAAATGACAAAATAGTTTTTATTGTCACTTTAGCACAGCAGAATGTCATGATAAAATTCTAAGTCCATACCACCCACTTGTATTACTGGTACCATAGTGTTTTGCAAGCGAGAATAATGCACGCAATGTGTATAACTCACAAACAAAATAAATTACAAACTCTGAAACATGCAAACAATCGTCCTACAGTTTTGATATCGCGTTAAGACATACAAAAATTGCACTAAGGAGATTCATATCGTCTAAAATTGTTGTTCAGACATTACATAACCAATATGGAAAGTAAGTTGATGAATCTTAAGCACACCTGACAGGTTTTACCCAAACCCATCTCGTCCCCTAAGATGCACCCTTGGTGGTCGTGGAGGCTCTGGGTCAGCCACTGCACCCCGTCCAGCTGGTAGGCTCTCAGCTGTATCCCTGGAAACAAGCAGGTCACCCAAAGCTGTCACGAGCAAACCACTGGTCTACAGATACAGGTTTTAAAAACTACAGAACTGAGTTCTGTTAACACATATTGACAATAGCTAATAACTAAAAGGAACGCTGGGTCACTGTTTGAATGAGCGTATACAAAGTTTGTAACTTTTCTAAGACAGTGAGTCAACAAGCCTCCGTACCTCTTAAACCAAACGTCTGCAGGTCGCTCTGACTGAGAGCCGTCTTCTTTTTCTCGGTTATGGTGTTTCTTATTTTCCTCAATATGTCTGACATGTTGACACACTAAAGGGAACAAAATGCGTTTATATGTTACAATGTTGCAGACATGTACAGACAGGTAGCTCCCTCACTATTTTTGTCAATGGAAGACTTCCTGGTTGGGTCACGTGACGGTGAAGAAAGCGCGAGCGCGCTTTTTAAAGGGGCACTATTATGTGTTTTCCAGCCACATACAATCACTTTATAGCACAATCAAGTAGCTATGTTGCCTTCAGTTATTATAAATATGCTGTATAGATCAAATATGACTTAAAATAAATTTAATAACTTGAAATTAGACCTCTGTCTTTTCCAAGGTGTTCATATTTGTGTATTATTGCTTGAATCAACAACCCTGGCACCTTCAAACATCTGGAAGTCAAACCGAAAGATGAACCAGACTTGCTCAGGTCCACAATTGTCTCCCAGAGATCAAAATAAGCCTGCAGCCATTCATGAAAGTTTTAATGTATTTATTAAATTTTTTTTACAGATATTTAAACATAAAATAATTAAAAGGCCACCGTTAAAAAGATTTAATTCAAGATGATCATCAGACTCGAGGGGAAAAAAAATCAACTGGATTCATAAGGCAAGAAATGGGAATCTGTTGAGGTAAAATTATGCATTTTTTTGCCACTGGAACAGGAAGTTTTGAGCAGCTTCATCCATCCCGGTTTTTAGTATCCTACATTTATCCAACAGGTTTTGCTCCAAACAGCGGGGAGAGGGGTCGTCACTTCATGCAGATAGCCACAGCTTTCATGATCGCCTCCCTGGAAAATAATCACACCGTTTAGAAGACAACTTAATGTTTATGTTCATGCAGAATTTTTAAACAAATAGGGTTTTAAGCTGACCAACCTGGCACAGGGGATGTATGAGAGACTGTACCTGCAAACAAAACACAGTTCCTGTTAGAGCAATACTCTGATTTCACACAGAAACCAATGAGCTGCAACAGATGAGAGATTAAGAGCTTACCAGGAAAAGGACAAGATCTGCAAAATGCAAAATAATAAAGCAAGCCCAAAGTTCTTCCACTGAAAGAAAGAAAAAAACACTATAAGTGACTACAGAACGTTTTAATAGCTGAATAGCAGCTGTTTTGTGCAAAGTTTGGAGCGATCATGCAGAGTTAGTCTGAAGTTAATATGAACTCCAAAACCATGAATGTCAAAAAAATAACAATGATTTTATTTATAGCAAGGGAATCACAAAAAACAAACAAACAAACAAACAAAACAATTTGTTGCATGAAAGTATAAAAATAGTGCCAATAATTGGAAAATTCTTTGTAGTTGGGTATTGTGTTAACAAATCCTCAAAGGACGGTTTAAATGAATATTTCAAAGACCAAAATGAATGAGTTTTATCCCTGAGAAGAGAGTACTGCATGTAAACTTTAGACAGGAAATGTATTCGCTGCTTCGAAATTCACTTACCCAGAAAGCAGCGCACAGAGTTAAAACAAGGCAAGTCTGGAGAAAAAGCAACAAAGACAATAAGCGATTTGTTATCTTTTTTTCTTTTTTAGCAGTTATGTTTTTAACTGTTTAGACATTTATGAAAACCTCAGTTTCCATTTTATTGAAGGGTAAAACAGCAATAGCATACTGCACATAACACTGTGTGTATATAACTCTGCACGCTCTTACAATCATGATAGTTGTGGCCAGTGCTCTGGTTTTGTCACACATCCTCTTCAGCTGCTTCATTGGGCCCATCAGAAACATTGTGCTGTTAGTTAAAATAAAAATAAAAATTAAAAACAGTGGGTTAAAATACGTTTTAACATTCTGTGACCAATTAGATACAGCCTTTTTTTAGAAATGCCCAAATAATTGAACGTTAACAATGAAACATAAGCATTGTTGCATGTTTTTAAAAAATGATTTTTACCTGCAAAGAGCACAAATATTTCCAAATGTGTAGAAGACGATGAAGAGAGTGAGACCAATTCTGGGCAGAAACAGCATGCAAACTCCCTGTAAGACACACAAATGTTGATTTTAGAACAATTTGAAGTTATTACATTAAGCCATATTTAAATATTTCAGAGTTTAATTATTTAATTTATATAGTGCGCTATATGAAACAATTTCCTTCGGCGGGTCAATCAGAATATCTGATTAGTTGACCAGGACAACATGACTTACACGTCAAACCAATTATGTTAACAAAAACAGAGGTAACAGAGGTAATAACATATTTCATTTATCGCATGTTATTTAATATTAACATGCTGACATATCAATTTGGTAACACTTTATTTGACAGGGTGTGCATAAGACTGATATGACACTGTGATAAACATGACATAACACCTGTCATGAACATGAAGAAGTCTTTATGAATGTCTATGACTGTTGTCATGAAGTGTCATTCGGTAAATAACGACACTTTTAATGCAAAGTTGCTCTAAAAGTTGCCTTGGAAGTCCATTAAAAGTAACAACTTTGCTTTAAAATGTAATTATTTACAAAATAATGCAAAGTTTTTCACTTTTAATGGACCTTCAAGGCTATTTTTAGGGCAACTTTAGATTAAAAGTTTTGTTATTTACCGATTGACGCTTCATGACAACATTCATGAACGCCCCTACGTGTTTATAACAGGTGTTATGTCATGTTTATGACAGTGTCATGTCAGTCTTATGCACACCCTGTCAAATAAAGTGTTACCATACGTTTTTAATGAATTGAGGCTTATTTATGCTGAATAATGGTGGCACTGTTGGCCCAAAAGTTAAAGTGAAATGAAGAGAGGCACACATGCATCACATCTTCCACATTCCTCTAAAACCAGCATAACCAGTCAGGCCACACCAGCGCTGCTTTGAGTTTCCTTAAAGAGCAGGCGAAACAAATCTGTTGTGAAAATGATAGGACATCAGAATATAATTACCAAAACTGTGCACGCGGCTCCCACAACAAAACAGGCGATGAATCCCTTTATGCGGGTCCCCCAGCCTAAAGTGGAGGCTTCATTCACAATCTGCGGCCCAAAACCAGCGCAGATCATTATTAGGCGATTAATTAGTGAAATATTTGCTCTCATAGTGAAAGGCACGAATGATTTAGATGTACCTGTAAAATGTTGCGGTCCTCTTGTCGAGACTCTTCCCCGCTAAGTACCGATTTTAATTTATCCATAATCGAAGATCCTTCGAATGCCAAGGGACAAAAAAAAAAAAAAAGAAAGAAGAGAAAATAAGTCTGGTCGTTTCCTGGACAGAAAGAAAGTTTGCTGGGTTTCCTCAGTGCGGAGTGAATGGGTGACGTCACATTCCTTACCGACAATTAGCCGAAGTCAGAGCCTCACCTGGACAGGGGTGTGTGATTCACATCAGCCACATCTGGGAGCAGCAGCAGAGGTCTCACTCTGATGGATTTTTTTTTTGTTCTTTGTTTGTTTTGTTCTGTTTTGTTTTTTATCCACTGGCAATGTGATGGATTATGAGCAAGCAATCACTGAGGTTTTGAAACGTCATTTTAAGATTATTTCCAAAATGTTTTTAACCTAATTCCATAAGTCTACTTAGTGGCCACTGCATATATGTGTATGAAACAGTCTTATTTTTGTCTGTCACCATGATTACGTTTGCACAACATTTTCATCTGATATTTCGCCGCATCACATTATGGATATTCTGAGCATAAACCTTTCAAAGGAAATACAAAGTCTTAGTCGCACATTTCTTAGGACAGAGTGGTTTGTCTTTTGGTTGTGTAATATCTTTACTGCTGGCTAGAGGAAACGGAGATCCACTTGGACATTTAAAATATAATTTACTGTTTATAAATTCAAATGTTATGATCAGTACTATTTTTCAAATACATTTTTATTCTTAATTGTATTTTTTTTCACTTAAAAACAAAACAAAACAAAACAAAACAAAAAAGTATTTGTACCAAGTATTTTTGGTCTCGTTTTCTAGAGCAAATATCTTAGAACACTTGAAATGGGAGAAAACTAATAAGTAGCTTTTCAGTAAGATGGGGAGTTTGTTTTAAGGCAATAATTCCTTAATACTGAAGAAAACCTACTAATTCCACAAGCAGATTATTTCACTTAGAACAAGGGGGGAAATATTGTCATAAGTAAAATAACACTAGGTTACAAACAAAACATTTTTTGGGGGGGAAGGGATTGTCTATGTTTTTTTCAGCTGAATTAGGACTACTTCTCACAGCTGAATCCAAAAAATGACATCCATTTTTCTCAACTCCGATTTTCTGACTAAATTGGTTACATTTTTGTGACATTATCAGTGCATTTCCGTTAATATTTCACATATAAAAAAGGTCTTAGGAGAAAAAAATTGTTTTCTAACAGAGTGTATTTAAATGTTACAAACTTGGATTTCTGTAAATGGAATAATAAACCCTGATAAGTGAAAGTACATGTAAATTGAACATCATGTCTTCATTGTGTAAAATCCTCCGTCTCCTTTCTGTCCTGATGGAGTCTCTCCTCCTGCTCATTACTCATTGATCCTCAGGAAATCGATCCAGATGTGACAACAGGTCATGCATTTTAATGCTCATGTTGCTCCATAGCTCAGAAAGTTAACCTGATTGAACAAAACCAATGTGACTTTTGGATTCAGCACATCAAAATGACTCTAAAACAGTTGAAAAACCCCAGACTATTTTTTTTGGCTGTTGACCAGTGTAATCTGCCAACAGAACTAGAACTTTTAAAAATCAGTAATAAGTAATTATTTACTTAAAACAAGCTCCTGGGTAGTGCTGAAAAGTTACTTGTAAATTAGATCAGTCATATTTGAAGCCTGCTGAGATGTCTCCACTACAAACTAGAACAAAAAATATCTGGTAATATTGTGTTTTTGCAGTATGGCTACTACTTCACCCACTTCCACTGTATCTCAAGCCCTCTCTGTATGCATGACTTGGAGTTAAAAAGAGAAAATATCAGAAAGCACTTTATCTTATTTGACTCTATTGGCTCCTAAAAATAACGTTGACTTGAGGAGAGTGATTGAATTAGAGCCTGACCACCGCTCGGATCTGCGCAGGACTTTGTTTTCACTCTGGATAATGGCATTGTTGACTGGCGAACAACTCTGACCCAACCCTGCTCCCATTTAGTCCACCGATAAAACCGGACGCAGCATGCATGTGGTTTCATTCCCTTCAGACCGGGGAAGGGTTTCTGGGTGCGTCTCCCTCTCAAGAGTGGATGTGAATGTGTTTATTATACACACATACACAAAACAAAGAAAAAAAATGTTGATTGCTTGTTTGCTTGGCAGTGGGAGACATTTTGAAGATATTTTTCTGCCTCAGAGACTCTTAATGTTTTCTTGACTTTTATTCAGAGATTATTGTGGAGACTGAGTGGAATAAGTTGACATATAGCACAAGCACACATCATCGCAGGAAAGGTTTTGCAACAATTTCCATTATTTAGTCAGAGAAAAAAAAATCTGACAAAGTTTTACAAAAATTGAATCTAGCGATTGTTCATTTATTTGTGGTATTATTTAGTAGCTATAAATGAATGTTTCTGTAAACGACACTCAAACAATTTATATGTGAACATTTTCAGTCTTACGTTATATCTCTTTCAAACTTCCAAGATAATGTCGACCAATTTATCACAATTAAATCACAATCAGAGTGAGTTCACGAACAAATGAAAACTGTGTTTTTCCACAACCGTTTTTAGAAATGGCTGCCACTATATCACTGAAGTCATTTTCGTTTTAATTTTGCTACCACATTCTCCAGGCATCCGACCAACAAGCTGACAGAAATAAAGACACTAAAAAGAAAGCAGAACAAATACCAGAGTATTAACCACCGATCAGAAGGGATTCAGTGTGGAAGCCTTCCAGGAAAAACAAATAAAACACAGTTCTTTGGAAATCTGCTGTGAAGCAAGATTCTCATCAGCTGATAAACAAACCCACATCATCACCCCTCCTCTGCCGTGCTTGGAAGTAAGTGTAGAGATTTGCTTAAAATAATTCAATAATTCAATAGAATCACCATAATTAAAAAAATAAAGGAATAAATACAGAAGTGAAAGACACAAAATTGATCGCAGAGGATAAAAGTTATGAATTTTCTATGAAGCTTGTCTCAGCGAATCTCGATCTTTCCTCCCAAAACACATGGACCTTCATAGCTTGATAAGAGAGAACATCTTCAGTATCTTCCTGAAATGTAAAGCACATAAATCAGATATGCAGGCAGTGCTACGACACTGTATCACTGCACAGAATTTTCAAATAATTGCTTCTGCAGCAACCAACCTGATGCACAGTGTGAGTGAGTGACAGACTGTACCTGCAAACAAAACACATGTAATGTCACAAAGTGACTGTTGCTGTAAAGACTGAAGAACTGGAGGAGGAAGAGCAGCTCACCAGGAAAATGACAGTATGTGCAAAGCGCAAAACAGCACAGTAAATCCGAAGCTGTTCCACTGAAAGAGAAAATGAATAATAATAAATTACTTGAGCTGAAACATGGTTATCAGTGTAGAGAAAACCAGGACGTTATAATTAGGGTCTGCTTTACTGTGATGTTCACTCACCCATAGAGCTGCGTAAGGAGTCAAAACTACGCACGCCTGGATAAAACATATAAAACAATGAGAGTAACAGCAACATTTATTTGTCCTTTAAAAACTTGGAACATTACATTACACATGGTAGTATACGGCATAATTTTTTAGCATGTCTTTTTTTTTGTATTTTAATGCTTCAAAATCTAAAGAGACACATCATAATAGGCTTGCGTAATGCCTCATTGTTGGCCAGATCACTCAGCACAACAAACATTTTTCCTCAGAAGTCATAACTTGAATTGGAGATTAATGTTACGGTGGGTTCCAGTTAAAAGCTAGAAAAACCACAGGAATTTCCTCTCTCTTTCACTCTGCGTAAAGGCTGTCAACAATTAGCCACAATAGAAGCCAACAATAATGCATCTTATGCATACAAACTTGAATGGAGGATGTTCAGGAAAACGAGTGATGCTAAATGAGAGACAGTCAGTCAGAAGTTCATTGCTGTTACTTTTTATCACTTTTTACACATTTCTATAAAGGGAGAGTGGAAATGAATGTAAGTCAGCAAATCCCACTGCTTTAGCAGACTTATAACAAAAACACATAGTACATTGATGCAATAGGATTAGAATATGTTCCCCCCAAAAAATTATATGGAGGACCAAAAGTGGCAATTTTTTTTAAATTTTAAGTAGTAAAAGCAGTCTTGTCTGGAAGATTAATGCTATCCATGTACTGTTACTTATTTCACTTTGTGTTATGCCCTAACATCTATAGAATGGATTAATTTGTTGTTGTTGTCATTTATGTATGTATTCATACAGATCTGGGATAAATAACAAATATTTTTAATGGAATAAAAGCATACTGTCTGCATTTGTGTGTTCTTACAAGCATGGTGATGGTGGCCAGTACTCTGGACATGTCGCACATCCTCTTCAGCTGCTTCACTGGCCCCACGAGAAACAATGTGCTGTATGACAAACAAAAAAAATATTCACTTATATTACTGTGCTTTACTCTACAGAAGTATGCAATAAGTGCTGTTGCTTTGATCAGAATTTTTCCATTATGCTGTTTTAGTTCCTACCTGGAAAGAGCAAAAATGTTTCCAAAAGCATAGAGGCCAATAAAGAGATCAGTTCCAAAGTGAGGAAGGAAGCTCACATAAACTCCCTGTTAGACACACAGGACAGCATGCATGTATTACAGAGTTTTTACTGTTCTGAAGCTGAATCTTAACTCGGTCTGTCACAATGACAAATTTTACTGGCCGATAAATTGTCCCAGAAATTATCGCGATAAAAACAATAATATTGTTGTTTTGAGACTATTTTCAAGTTACATATTAATAATGGCATAATGATTAAGATTTGCCGTCTCAAGTAGGGACAAGATCACCTCTGTAAAAGGGGGCTAAAATATCAATTCAGTTCTGATTAATCACTTACCAGAATTATGGATCCAACTCCCACAAAGTAACAGCAGATGAATCCCTTTAGTCCCCAGTTTGTGGAGGACTCCTTCAGTTTCAGTGGCTTAAGCAAATTACAAGAACGTGACTAAACGTCCAATTAATAACTCAGTTTAAATATTAAAAGGCTAAAGATTTTGTTTTTGTTTTTTACCTTGAAAACCTTCGGTTTATCTTTTTGGTCATTCTCTCGACCCTTAATACAAAAGTGACGAAATAGTCATTTGATAATTCAGCTGGACTCACAGTTTAAGTAGTAAAAGGTAAAGATGTTTCCTTTTTTTCTTCTTTCTTTTTTTACCTGCAAAACCTTCGGTTTATCATGTTGGTCCTTCTTTCGATCCTTAATTGACTGAAACATAGCTGGATCCTTAAAAATTCGAATAAAACGAAGAATACAACTAATTTCTTCAGGAAGGGAAACCTCGCAGGGCTTTTGCACTTCTGGATGGATACAGTAAAACTGAGAATCAGTCAGAGGAGCTGTCAGTATTCACCTGGCGAGGTGTACGGGTTCATGTCACTCATATCCGGGCACAGCAGAGAAGAGGTCTCACTCCAATATATTTTTGTGTACATGCATGTATGTCACTTTGATCAAACAGGTTAAAATATAGTATTTTAATGCATCTTTTGTTATATCATTATCTAATTTTGCCTTTTTTGTTAATACAACTCACTGACGCTTTTTTACATTTCATGATTTTCATTATTTTTTTAACAGGAATACAGACGTTTGTGTTTGAAAGGCTTTGCATATTTTTTTAGTCACTTCGAAATAGAAGATCTTTACAAACTTTTTTGTGAACCAGTCGCATGTGTTTTTTTTTATCGCGCCGTGAACACGGTAATAGTCAAATGTTTAACACAGATACAAAATCCGCTACATCAGCAAGAGTGTGTGAAGTAAAAATTGATTCTGTCAAAATTCAGAAATTCATGCAAAGTCCAAACTTTTTTTTTTTAATTCTGATTAAATAGATTAATTATAGCAGCTCTATTGGTTAATAAAGTTACCTGAAGTGATAACTACTACAAATTTTCAACATGTTACTTGCGATGTTTCTATGTATATTACATTTTACCTTTAACCTAGAGAGTCTAGTAAATTACAAAATAATATATGGAACTGGATTTGGTTGTGTAGTAATATGTGCAACATGAGCCACAAGACTTAACTTTAAAAATAGACGGGTTTTTTATATTGACAATCTGGCTCACTGCCCAGAGCGCAGTCCGTCAGAGGGCGCCACAAGCACACAAAGAAAAAGAAAAGAAAAAGTCTAAGCACTGCTGTACACTATCGTACTGCATTCCAACTAACATATATTAGTGTTTATTTTAGGGAATATGTGCCACCTCTGATTGTCTGGAGTTCAAAATCTACAAAATACTTAATACTCAAACTTGAACTGGATTATTCAACACAAAGCAAAGATGAGTTTTATGAAATCTTTATTTGTCACAACTGCACCCTAAAATGGGGATTCTTAGTAACCTCAAAAGCACTGTTAAAATCTGGTCCCATTCTCAAAGATTTTGTTTCGATTCGAGTCAAAAAAAAAAAAAAAAAAAAAAAAAATAAAACATTTAACCAAAACAGATTCAGATTATATTAAACAGCAAAACATAAACATTTACGCCGTTTGAAAAAATAAAAAATAAAAAACGGCTTTGGGTTTGGGTTCAAATCACATGCATGCTCTGACGTTCTCGCAAGAGGAAAAAGACACAATACCAGTATGCAAAGTACGTAAAGGCAAACTCTTAAAGTCATACTTTTTTACACTGGAATGAAGATTACTGTGTAATCAACATGTTGGTACAGACATAGATGAAAACAATCCAAATAACAGGTGACAAACTATTGTACAGATAATAAAGATATGGCAGAAATCAATTTCCTGTCACTGCAAAAATAAATTACAAGTCAGGCTAAAAGTCTGTAAAGCTGATTAAATAAGGCAGAGGAAACAATATATCTCTAAAGTATTCTTATAGCCCTGTTTTGTGTGCCTGTGTGCACCCCTAGTCGTACTGCTGCTGAAAATGAAAGCTTCACATCCCTGATTTGTTTTGGAAATGTCGCACAACAGTCCTCATAAAATCTCATCCTCTGACTCGGCATCCCGCTCCCGGGGCTTCAGAAGTCCCATTTCCATCGGAGGAGTCCTTTTGAGTCTGGAGCGAACCACGCTGAAGAGAAAACAAAAATAAATACCAGTGTGTTTGAGTACTTTGAAGAGGAAATACCATGCAAAGTCCACCCCCACTGGAATTTGCATGGTTCAGACCAAAGCATTGAAGTTTTACTCTGTATAGATAATAATTGAATGATTTAAAAGGAAGAATTTAAGAGCATGATGTGTCCGCTTTAATCTGGAAGAGTTCCAGGACAATCAAACAGTTCTTCATATATCTAACGAAGCAGGTTCTTACCAGCTGACGGTGCCGTACACCACACCAACGACTAGAATGGCAAAGGCTAAGTGCCAGGAGAAGCACATGGTGATAAACATCATGGTGTTGTGGTCTTTCATGTCCCACACAGTGCCGTTGGAAGGGTACAGCACGAAACCGATCTGTGAGCAAATAGGAAGGTTAGAGTGAGAGGAGCGCCCACTGATCCCACTGATCTGAGCTTCAGCTTATATGGGAACCCAGGCAGATTTATTACCTCCCAGAACCAGCTGCCTTGCAGGAGGGTGAGGGTGCAGCACAGCAGGTCCAGGATGATGTTGTCTCTGTGGAAGACCTCCAGGAAGAAAATAAGACTCTCGCCAAAGATGGCGTAGAGCAGGAGCTGATGCACGTGGACGTCCAGCATGGTCCGTCCATGGAGGTGGTAGAGGAAGAGGAACCCTGAACAACAGAAAACAGATTTAACTTGATAGAAATAGAAGAAGGAGTTCGACTTTAGGAAATTTGTTGCTGTATCAGCTCATGGGGCCCTGAGAACCTCCTGAGAATTTCACATGCCCAGTATACTCTTACGTCCCACTCAATACTGAAAATTACTGAAATGACAGCCTCCTGTCCTTCCAGGGACGTATCTGCCATGTTTATGGTTGCAGATCAAAAATATGTTTTGCAAAAAAAAAAAAAAAAAAACTACAAAAAAAGATCAAGTTCAGCCAGACTGAAAATAAACATGAATTTTCAACGATTGTGAATTGTGTTGAGGTGCTGACTTTGACTGAGCCGTCCTAACACGTGTCTATGCATTAATCCACAACTGGAATCTCAAATTTAAGTTTTTGAGGACACACCTCATTTAAATGAGCATGAAATTTAAGTTCCACAAAATTCTGCTAGCGATTTAATCATTTGATTGTGGTGGTGTGGTCAAGCAGAGACAAATCGAGAAATTGCAGGATACCGTCCTGCTACTCCGCTGTGTCTCTGGCTGCGTATTTAAGGTCACTGTCCGGCTGGATGGTAAAAACCTCCACTCCACCCCTTTCTCAAGACTTTTGCTGTTTCAAAAACATTTCTCACAGAAATGTTTTTCTGTGTGTTTCTAAAGCCATATCCTGCCATCAACAGAAGGTGGGAACATCATGTTCATCGGCGAACAATTTCAATCTTGGAAGTCAGAACGTCTACCCAAGGGAAGAAATGTGACGCTTTTTTGTTTGTTTGTTTCAGAACAGAAGAAGATTAAATAAATTATGGCTACCGAAGAGTCCAGATGTTTCTCTCAGAATTCTGACTTTTCATTCGACAAGATTGAAGTCATAATTCTAAGATTAAAATTACAGTTATTTCCACACAGAGGGACACAGCACATACCTTCGACAAAGAACGCGATCCCCAGCATCAGCTTGTCCAGGGCCACCGGCAAGGCCTTGGTCGTGTGGAGAATCAGAGACACGACGGCGGCCAGGAAGAAGAACAGGTACATGGTTGTGTGCTGCCAGATGTGCAGTTGTTCCCAGTGTTTCTCTGCAAAGTCATACAAACGAAGCATCGGGCCGTTTGCGACATACTGCTCGCAGATCATACCTGGAGAGCGCAAAGGAAGTGTTAGCCCACCTGCATTAGGACAATTAAAAAAAAACAAAACATTGTAGAAGAAACAGAGGCCTGCTCACCAGTAACAGAGCAGAAGAGAAAAAAACAGTTTTCAATTATCTCCAGGCGTCGCTGCAAGGTCCTGCTGGCGAGCCGGGTGGAGCCAAAGCTTTTGTTCCTGCGGGTGGTGTGCCAGAGGGAGAACTTTCCCGCCCACCAGATCCCTATTATCAGGAATACGGTCCCGGGGAGAATGTGGCCCTGGAAGCTGCCCATGACCCACAACACCTGCATGACAGCAAACCAGAGCAATCATCGTCCCGATCCCATGGCTGGACTGGATTAGCCTCCTCTCTCTGTGATTTAAGAGAAGTTTGGCAAACATCTCATCTCAGTGCAGCTGTGACAAAGGAGATGATTCTTCTTCATTTGTATTTTACCAAAAACACAAAAGCAGAATGTTGAGAAAGAATTCAAAACAGCAAATTTTACTGGACGATAAACGATAATATTGTTGTTTTGAGACCATTTTCAAGTGATATAACCAAGGGATTCCTTTTGCCTTAAACATCTTTTGGACAGAAAGAACTTGTCATTTTGTTTTCCAAAATCCCATAAGCCATCATTTTGGGAAGGTGACGATATCGGCAACAGGTTAATATTGAAAGTTCACTCAAAGACCAATGAACTTTAATTTTGCGCAGTACACTCCACACTGGAACTGCGAGGCATTTTAAATATCTAAAATAAAACACAAAAACCAAAAACAATACATAAGAAGGTAATAAAAACCAAGAATAAAATAAACAATGACGTTTCTAACCAAGATTGCCCTTCAAAAAGTATTAACCATCAGACTGGATATCACGGAGCTCATTTGAATTTAATCTACGACTTTCCTCTGCAATTACCATTTCAAGCCCTTTGATCCAACTCCTCCAGCGTTGCCATGGCTCCGTCTCTGATTTTCATAAAACCATAGCCATCTCCTTCAACACCGCGGTGCCGCCCTCACCTCACGCTGACATTTCAAACAAAATCCCAATAAAACGTGCTGCAGTTTTGCTGAAGCAACGTGATAAAACGTGAGGAAGCTCAAAGAGGGCGAACACTTTCACAAGGAGCTGTACATAATTCAGCGAGACGGGGGAGGCGTGTAATAAAATGAGATGGAAAAAGTGAAGGAGTGGCCGTAATTTGGGTAAACAGCAGCAGAGCAACATCTGCTGGAGAGTAAATTATGTCGGAGGAGAGGGCTTGAACTTTTAATAGCATACAGCCAAACATTATTTATAAAAAGAAAATAAAACCTCCTTACACGGAATGAAATAGCCTAGAAAGGAAAAACACAAGAGAGCACAAAAATACCCCCAAACTCCCCAGCTGTACTCTCCTTTGTGAAGGAAATGACAAAGGGAAGCTTTTGAACATCGACCCCTGATTGAAACAGAGCGTTTGAGATGTTAAATGGAGCTCATCTGTGTGTCAGATGGCTCCTTTCCCTGTGTGAGCTCTTTAGGCAGAGGGAAACCCTTCAGCAGCAGCCATGGCAAAGCCCTTCCTCACCTCACTGCAGTGTCGCAGGAAGAGCCATCAGAGCCTGGGCGGCCTTAATCACAGAATAAGCAACAACAACGGGAGGCAGCCAACTGCGGCCGAGATGCTGATTCACTTCAGGAAAACCTGGACATTTGTTGTTGTACTGAGAGCGGCGGTGAAGGGGGTTTATTCACCGATGTAGCCTAAGCTACATCACGGAACACTGTTAGCATACTGCATTCACCTGCTTAAAGATTTTTTCTATTTTTACTTTTATTTTATGCTTAACCCTGGTGACAAAATAGCATACCTTAGTATACTTAAGCATGTTTTAAATATACTGTATTTTTCTGAAGTAAAATATAGTGGACCCACTTTTCAAGTGGGTTCACTTATTAAGATTATACTTAAAGTTTAAAACAAGTACACTTTCAGAAACATGCTTCTAGTACTCTTTTAGAAATTTATTTTTGGTACACTTTCTAAAAGTATATTTTTTTCTAAAATATGCTTTGATTTCTAATTAAATATATTACTAAAGTTATATTTTGGATAATCATTTTAAAAAATACACTTTGCCTGTATTTGTATAAAAGTATATTGTAAATGTACATTTTAAAATTATATTACAGATATATACAAACAATACTTTTCTGAAGTTGTGCTTTTGGTGGTATTTTTAAATAGGTTCTGTGTATATTTTAGTAAACCTTAATAAATCTCAGAATAAATACTTTTCAATAATATTTGTAAGAACTTTGAAAATAGTGCCTAATAATTAGACTCTAAATATGTTGCAATAAAATACTTTCAGTGTTTATGTATGCTACTTTATGCTAACTAGCATGCCTTGCTAGGTGCCTTCATAATCTTTTAGGATTTTGTTAAAAAGGCAAAAGAAAAAACTTACTGTAACGTTAATAGAGGTGAAAAATTAAAACATACCTAACAAACTGGAAATCGAAATGGTGGATAAGTTAAATCCAGCAGCTTCTGCCTCTATATGCATTAAAATAAATTAAATAAGTAACCCAACTACAAAGCAATAGCTCCCAATGAGCAGTTGTCAGCAGTAGACAGCGGTTAATAGAAATTAGCAGCAGTTAGCATAAAATTAAACATAGCTAAAATGGATAACATTAGTAATGCTAACAGTTAAAAACGTATACAAAACATAGCAAAATTACTCGTGAAACGCTGTATGTTATCAAATTTGTCTAAAATTTAAGTTAAAATATAATATTTACAAAACACAGAGCTGATTCTAATACATACCAGTCACCAAAAGGAAAGAAAAAAAGGGGAGGTGTCGGTTACCGGTTACTATGCTAACCCCAACTGCCAAGCGCAGCATAACAGAATTAAAAAAAAAAAAAAAAACACCAATAAATATCTGAAGAAACAACTTGTAGATTAAACAAAAATAAATTCAAAAAACAAATAAACTAATTTTGACAAACTCCATATCCACAACGCTGCCAAAATAAAACTCTGCTACACACACACAGGCAAAGAAGGCACCCAGAAATTATTTTTCACCCCAGGCATCAGGTCCCAATCATCATCAGTTCTGATGATGCCACAAACATAGCGAGTTCACAACATCCTAAAATTGTAAGTCGTACTGGAATACTGTGACATTGTACTAAAACAATACTCTGTCCTTTACTAATTTCCTTAAAGTGTGCCTATTGTTTTATTATTCTAATTTTCATAATCATGCTGTGTGAAAACTCTTAATATATTGACAGTCTCTTAATATATTGACAGTCTGATAGTATATTGGCAATGTACTCTTTAAAAATGTGAATATATTGAATGCACAAAGTACTTTGTTTCATCTGGAAAGTGTGTTGTAATTGATCTCTGTGTACTGGTGAAGCATGTAATGTACAAAGTGGCAAAGAATAATAATAAAAGACATTAAGTAACTGAAAAGTGTACTTCATTTGCACTTATAGTAAACCATAAGTGTAACTGGAGCATACTGTGATCATACTACTAATATATAAAATGTATAATATTTAAAAGATATTCTAAATATATTTTAAATGTAATTCATTCACAAAAATAGTACACTTAAGATATACTAATCAAGCACGTTTATGTGACATAAAAAGTCGTGTACGTAAGTATAACTTTAGTTGTTCCAAAAAAGTGCATGATACACTTAGTACACTTCAAATTGTGCTTTGCTACAATTTAATTACTATTAAAACACACTAAGGACAAAATTAGTTGTTCCAAAATACCATTCTTCAAGTTAACTAATCCTTAACTAACTTGAAGTATACTGATGATTATTCTGACTTCAAGTATGCTAAGATTTAACGTACTTATATTTATTTTTTACAGGGTAAATATTCAAGGTCAAACCATTTTTAATATCCAACTGTGACAAGCTGAGTTGATACAATTAGATTTTGTAAAGGCCAACTGAATATTACTTTGTTACTTGTAGTTGCTGTTAATGGTCCATGCTTTTATTTTGGCAACATTCTGTACAACGTATTTGTGCTAAGAGAACAACAGAGCTACCGGAGAAGATTCACTGCAATAAAAGAGCAAGGCAGAGAAACACTAAAAGGCAACTTAAATTTAACTTCAGTCAATAAGGGAGCAGGGTAATGGCGATTAAAGTTTATTTAAGTAATTTAATTCTGTGACTGATTGATTAATGATTCCTGAAAGGAATTGTATCAATGTAACAAGCTTTGCTTCACTAACAGTAAAAAAACGATTGTAAGTTTTATTTCTCTCGTTTAGCTCTTGGGGTGGTTGATTTGCAAGGATGTGCTTTAATAAATCATCATTTTACCATCAGTTCCGGCCTTCTCAAAGTACAGATTTTTTTTTTAATCAAGCGGCAATCGATCCAATACCCATAAAACACAAGGTCAGTATCGCCAATACTGATGCTGATTCTGATACTGATGCATTTTGTTTAAGTCTGATATATCATCAAACTTCTGACCTTTTTCTGATTTTTTTGTTGTTGTTGTTTTCTTTTAATTATTTTTGTTCAAATCTAGGACAGAATATGCACAAAATGTATAGGTGTCTACTAGATTTCGTAACATGATAAACAGTAACAATAGAAAAACAAAATAATTTACAAAGGGCAGAAAAATATAATTTGAAAGCAAATCAAAACAAAGTCTTTTTATGCTAAGGCTGAGAAACTTCAACTCTAAAATAAAATAACATTTCAAGAGTGATTCTGAAACATAAGTATCGATATTATCACGCTGGTATCGATCCGATACTGATGCCGACTTGGCATCGTTATTGTCAATATTTTGGATAGACCCCTCCATCTCTAAAGATCAGATTACTGCCACCCTCACAGACAACCCTGACAACAAGAAGTAGACTTCCTACAAGTGACTGACCTACCAAAATTAGATCACACATTTGTGTTCTTCTGCTTTAAATAACAACGCCAAAACAAACATGGAGCTTTTATACAACCCGTTTCATTCAACATAAACGTACCACAGAATTTCAGGAAAATGAACATCGTATGGTGGTTGAACACGGTGGTGGCAGTGTGATGCTCTGGGGCTGCTTTGCTTCTTCAAGTCCTTGACAGCTTTCTGCAGGGTATGGAACCATGATTTTCTTTCCATCAGAAAATCCTGATTGAGATTGTCTAACCATGAGTTCTAAACTGAACCACAATTATGCAGCAGCAAAATGCCCAAAAGCACAAAAGAAAAATCCCCCTCCAAAATGGTGAACTAGATTCATTTCTCATGTACAATGCTGTTGTACGACTTTAAATGGGCCGTGCATGAAAACCCTCCAATTAAAACAATTCTACAAATAAAAATCCTCGGTGATGTAAAACACTTATTGTGAGTTATCACAAATGCTTGATGAAAGTCCTTTTCAGTAAGGGTGCAACTGGTTGCTATATTTAGAGCATGACTTTTTGTGTGCGTGACAAGTTGATTTGTATGGCGTTTTTTTTCTTTTCTTAAAAAAATCATATTTTAAAAAGAGATTTTTTTTAATTATTTGGGTACTTATCACAGCACTGTTGTTTGTTGTTTGTTAAATACATAAAAAACAAATGTCCATCTTAGTTGTGGGTTGAAATTCTTCCTGTGATTTTTATGAGGAAAGTTATGAGGCTTTTTAAAATAGAAAGTTTCAGACAAAAACATAGATTCAGATGCGCGCCAGTATTAGTTTAGTTTTTCAATTTTACAGCATCTGGGTACATGCATGAAATCATTTTAACAACATAACTAAAAAGTCATAATGCTTACAGAGTTAACAAGGTTAGAAAAGTAAGATCTACGTTTACCATTCGTCTGTGAAGATGAAGTTTTCCCATCTAATAATTAGAAACGAGTTGAAAACCACATCTCCATAAGTTTCCATAGATCTAGATTCTCAGACACGGGGAAAGGGAAAGCAAAACAGTCTTACCTAAGTTAGCTCGTCTCTGGAAACTAAAATATCGTACAAAGTATTTTCAGGAAGAAAAATGTATTCCTTTTCTTTTTCCCATCACATAGATCGTTGTTCCCTTAGAAACGAACAAGGATGTCTAGATTGTTTTTCAGCTGGACACAGAGTAAACATCAGCAGTCTGCGGGCTGAGCCAGATTCCCAGCAGCCAGATCCGAGATCCGTCTCCCAACTTTTTCATGCCACCAAGGATTTTTTTCCCCTCTGTCTTAAACCCAGCAGGCCAGCGCTGCTCGGTGAAAAAAAACATCCCATTGGAGAAGAGGTGGTCGCTGACGTCACAAGCTCGCGCTATCATTGGTTGGCCGAGCCGTCGGTCAGCGGTGTCCACGTGTGCACTTTCTCTCCGCCCGCTGGAGCTCGTGCCCGGTCCGTCTCTTCTCACAGGAAACCGTTACTTTCCGTGGCGCGAGGGAGGGCAGGGCGTCCCGAAACAAGAGCCCCGGCACGTACACTGCAGCTGGAGGAGGAAGAGCTGGACGTCCCTTTCATTGAGAACATTCATCCCTAACTACACTTTACTTTCTCCTCAAAACCTCCTCACAAAAAGGAGTATCATTATGGAGGTATTTTTGAAAGGTATTCAAGTAACTATGAACTCCTCCACAATTATCTCAGCTCTTTCAGCAAACCACTGGAACAGCAGCAATACACCTACATGTATAGTATATTATATTGGACAAAACAGGAAATTTTATATATTTCTTTAATGTTTTTTTCAGTGACTGTAAAGGTTCATAACATTTGCTGTCACAAAATAACATGTATTTCAACATTATCACGATTTAACATGAATATAACATAATTAACAAACGTGTTAATTACATTGTATAAACATGATAATGTATTATATAAACTTAATTTCACCCAGATTTCTGGAACATCCATTGGGAATTTTAAAGTACCAACACATTTTTTTTCCTACAGCTTTTTCTGTGTGAATTATAAGTAGCTAATCACAAATTTCCCTGTTTTGGAATCTCAATGTGTTTTATTCAGTTACTTAATTTTACATCATCTGGTCTTTAGTGTCTGTATTTAAACTGTTTTGTGTTTTCCATGTAAACCAAAAGGCCCAACTAGATGGTGCCCTGCAAATTAGCTTGAGCGATCCAATTTAGGCCCCGCCCACATGGAAACCTGTGGACATGTACAATATTTTATTCACGTGAATTTAAAATAAGAAGATGCATGATTTGATGTGAAACACGTATCACAACTATACAACAACAGTCAACAGTATCATAAAACTCCTAAATCTCTGTTCTGGCTTTCGGTTTTTACATGCTCCTCCCGACTGCTCATCCTCTGGAAAAAAATTTTTTTGACTCACCCTGGCCTTTGCGTGTCGAAACCAAATAGATTCCAGCAGCCATACAAATGTACTGACGCACCTGTTGAGCTCATGCAAAATTAGGACTGTAAAACAAAGCCATTCAAGGACACAAAAGTTTTTGCTTCACTCTAATTTCTCTTTATGCCAGGAGTTTGACCATGTTGTAGAGACCACCTTATTATTTGTCACTACTCAGCAGCAATAGGTTTTCTGTTTTTAAAATTCAGACTTGTGTGAACAAACTTGTAGAAACCTTTCAGTACTTTCACTGTTAGCACGTAGCTACTGTATTGCTGACACATGTAAACGAAGAGGCAGTATTTTTCATAAGATTTGCAGCACCTCCTGTTTGTGCTTTAATCGTTAACTCAAACAGTCTAGCTTGAGAAGCTCGTTCATGACTGTGCTATTATGGGATTTTAGCAACTGTGAAAGCATTTTATTTTGTAAGGGCTGGGTCAGGATTATATGATTCAAGGCATTTAGTAAATACGAAAAGCAGCTAGATTGTTGCTGTTGAAGAGAAACAAAACCACTATCTCGCAACGCCAGGTCACCTTATTTTTTGTCAAATGTACGGGAGCAAAACGTCAGCGTGAGTTCTCAAAAAGACAGAATGTCAAGATGAATGCTGCCATTGTTAGATTGTTGCACTTGAATCACTAAACTAGTGTAAGGATTTGAGTTTTTCTGTACGTTTATTTAGGATTCTGTCTCAGTTGAATTGCTATGTTGTCCTGTTTACCCTTGATTGATCCCAGCTGTGTCTAGTTCCCTTGATTACCCCCTGTGTATTTACACCCACCTGAGTCTCTTGTTCTCTGTCAGGTCCTTGTTTATACTGTCTTGTTGTAGTGACTATTGTCATTGTCTGTTCAGTGCTACCAGTGTCAGAGCCATTGCTGTTTGCTCCTCTGTGTTGTCTGGACTTTTGTCATTTGTTTCACCATTAAAATAATCATTTCTCAAAAACCTGGGTCCGCCGCATCTGTCCTCACCTTCTACAACCTGCAAATCATGACAACTAGGGTTGCGACTATTTTAGTAATTGATTATTCTGACGATTAATTGATTAATCAGGCAACAAAATTGGCAGATTTTTCATTTCACCACTTAAGTTTTTTTTTTACACAATATTAGAAATACAAGACACAAATAAGCAATTTTTTTTAGATAAAGAAATACGCATTTCATTGCCTAAAATGCAATAGTATTTTTATTTAGGGCATATTTAGTGTATTATTTTTTTTATCTTAAATGCTATTTTTTTGCATTCATTTTATGTACAGCTTTGGATTAATTACTGCTCTGACTTTGTTGTTCATTCAGCAAATGGCCTTTTTGTGAGTTTGCATACTTCAGTTGATGATTAACCAATGACTGAATTAGTTGACGATTATTTCATTAATCGATTAGTTACAATTAAACCAATCTTTTTTTTTTTGCTCTATACAGTTTTCTTTATATTAAATATATTAAATCTTTCACTGATGTTTCATGACATAAAATAGGATGTGGAGATGTGTCTGTATCACCTTTGGTAAAAGGAAGGTGGAGTTAGGTCGAATCACACACATAACATGCCAGTAATCTGGCTACTTCTGTAGTCTCCGTTATGATTATTGTAAAGTTTTACCAATGTGACTATGATCGTGTTATTGAACTCTGGTGACCCTGAATGCTTCTTGATGAGGATTGTTCTCAGTGATGAAACACATGAAATGAACACACCAGGTTATCTAGTCACACTGCTTCATAATACATTGATAGTTCAGTCAAAAATAATCTCAAGCTGTTTCCTTGTTAAGACTGGAGATTAATTTTTGAGATTATATATGACTGAAAATATACTTTTTGGTTTTTAAGACACGGACAACTTTTAGGAGCTAAAAATAAAAATGCTTTGAGTATAATTGCATGTTTATGTGCTAACTGGTGCAGACAGATGCAGAAGTTTATTCTCGTTGCACACCCTGCAAACGTCTCATTTGGCAGTGCGGGGCACACAGTGTAGCAGTGGTTTTTAAAAGCTTAGAGATGATAGCAGGCTTGGCTTTATTTGTAAAAACCTTCACTAACAAGGTTGGAGATGGCCATTGTTGATTTGTTCAATCTCAGAAACTACCCTGACCCGCGACAAGCCTGTGCAAATTAGGCGACTCATAACGGTGAACATAGATAGACAATCACAAAGGAAGGAAGGTGGTGCTGATCGGAAATAAGATGTTAAAGTTTATGTGGGAGAGTTTGCATGCATTTGATGGGCTCAAATAAAATCTTAACCTTTAAATGTGAAGTCCTGGTCATGAATTTTGTTCACACTGAGGCACATTTTACAGTTCGCCCCAGCCTATTTGTAGTTCAGTGGCCAAGGATTCACCTAATTGTGGATTTCTCTGTGGAACGTAACTGTAAAATTATTTGACAAAAATTTGCATTGAGCAAATCTGATGTATTCTGTTTTAAAAAGGTTTTATTGGCTCTAGGGGCCTTTATATGATAGTTAATTGACAGGAAAGTGGGAAATGAGAGAAGTGGAAGTCATACGGCAAAGGTCGCCGGGTCGGAAATCAAACCTGCGACGGCCACGATGAGAACTAAGGCCTCCAATGTGGGTTGTGCTTAACCCCTGCGCCACTACAGCACACCACACAAATCTGATGTATTCTAAAGAAAATGCAGCTTGGGAAGCTGAAATATCTAGGCATGCAAGTGCTACTTGACTTGCTGTTGGTTCGCATTTGCAAAGTAGCCAATGGAGGAGTAGCTGTACCTTCCAGAGCCCGCATAGGCAGAGCTGTAGATGTTAGCTTCTGATGTAGTGCCAAAACAGTTTCCTTTGTGTGTATTAATCCATATGAAGGCATAAAGCGAGCCGAGCCGGGCCGAGCCGGGTTGGGCTGGGTTGAGCCAGTGGAAAAGGGGCAAAATTTGGTGTTTGGACTATTAAAGGGTCAGTGTTATGCATTTTCCATTCACGTAGTGCCATTTTATAGTACAATCAAACTATGTTACATTCAGTTGTTATAAAAATGCATCATATATCAAATATGACCTGAAAGAAATTTGATTTCATAACACCTGAAATTGTGCCTCTGTCTCTTTAAGAAACTCCTGCTCTTTCTGAAACTTTGCATACAGAAAGTTGCCACTCTTAGTGTTTCAACATTGTCTCAAATGAACAGCCAGACATTTGCAGACATAATAAAAACAAAAATAGAATGACCTCCAACCTCTGTAAATAGTTTATAGTTCTTTTTTTATGCTTAAAATCAAGAGCCAAGGCAGAAAACCAAACTACTTTAAATGGGATCTACAAACCCTATTGTAGAACCCATTTATATATACTAAAAACTTTCTGATGACTGTGTTAAGGAAATGGATTAATTATTCTTATCGATATATGAGACACTGTTTCAATTAATAAGTGAGTCAAGCTTAACACAGAATGCATTCTGATTTGTATTTAAATCAAGGGTCAAGCAGAGAAAGAAATGACCGTTGAAACTCCCGGCAGAAACCGGGAGTGAAGAAGAGATGAAAGAAAGCACATCGCTTTTAATATTCACCAGCCCTCTTACAAAGAGGGGAGAAAAAGGGAGTATCCCACCAGTTTCGGTTTACTTCACAACTCTGGTACTTGCACCTGCAGACTGTGACCCTGGACGGTCCATTACGTGTTTCCAAAGAGCTGCCTCCAACATGAAGGTGCATTATAGGTAAAACTGATTCCTTGTTTGACTGAAATAAAAGAAAGTGTTGTCATAACAACTGTTAAAAATGTGCGACTTGCAAAAAAACATTGAGCAAAAATATTGATGAGGTTTGTGTAGATGCTTGTGCTGGCATGTTAATAATAAAATCAACAAAAATCCAGAAATAAATTCACTTAAGCAGAGAGTTCTTGTTTTATTTTTATCATAGGAGGTTGGTTGCTGTATTTTTTTCATCTTAGAAAAGGAAAAAAAAAATCAAATAAATCATGAGTGTATGTAAACTTGTTTCGTTTTTATCTGAAACGTTAAGACGTAAGTCGATCATGGTATTATCTGAATATACAATTTACTTAATGTCAGACTTAAAGGCGCAGTTTAGCAAAATCTTTCTGTTGTGAGTTAGATGAGAATGATACCAGATTTCATGTGTGTGTTAAATGTAGAAAAGTGGGCAGCGGACATTAAACTTAGCTTAGCATAAAGACAGAAATCTAACTGACCACGGCCCACATCTGGACTCGGATCAGATGTGGGCCTTCAGTCACTGAAGGTGTGACTGAAGTGAGAAAGCTCCATAAAAGAGCTTAAATTCACATCATTTACCGCAGAAAGCAGATAGAAACACACGGTTATTTATGCAAAGTCAGTGTCTGAAACATGTCGCCTTAATGATAGCAGTGGTAGTACTCTCTAAAAACTGCTGGGCTTTTCCTTTTACCTGAATTTTGGGCTTATCTTTTTAAAACAGGAGTTGAGCAGTTTTACATAGCAATTAGTTTTAAAAAAAAAACTTCAATTTTATTGTATCAGGCAGGTAAAAAAAGCTGCCTTTGGTCTGATCCCTGTGCAGTCAAACGATTTTAAAAATAACTGTCTTGCTCTAATTTCCCGTTGGTTGGACCTTAGACTCCAAAATGAAACCAGATCCAAGAAAGCTAAACTAAATAACTTAACATGACTAAACTTTTCTTATTTAGGGAGTTTTATGTTCCCTTATTGTCACTTTGGTGATGTTACTTATCTCTCCCACTTCAGCCATTATGCAATGATTTAAAGTAACAAATTGTAGCGACTTTCAGAACAGCCAGTACCTTTTTTCCTGACTGAGGAGTTAGCAGTGGGTATAGAGAAGACTAGAAAAAGCCTCATTATTCTTCACAGTCCACCATGTTGAAATGAACAACAAACTGATCTGAACCTCTTCCAAAGGATAAAATAAGAGTGTAGATGGTAAAATACTGCTGATGTTAATGTTACTTATTTTTGTTGTTGACTTTAGTTCTTACAAGGTGTAAGCTAACCAGCTTACCAGCTAGGTGATAAGCACTAGCTAGCGCCAGCTGTGGCTGTCAATTTGAGCAAACAACTGGTAGTAAAGTCAATATAAACAATAATAAATAATAATTGTTGTTTATATGTGTGTGTGGTTATTACACATTATCCCTGTGCATTGATAGGTTCTTTCTTCCACAGATTAAAAACATGGTGAACATGTTAACACTAGGTTAACAGACTCCTCTAAAGTACCACTAGGTGGGATCATGTGTCCAGGCATGGCTGTCCAACTCACCCTCTCTCAGACCCATTGACTGCTGGAGACAAACAGGGTTGATTCATTTTATTATTTGTTTAGAAATTCAGGTTGTGAACTTTTTTCCTGCTTACTTTTTGCTAATCTTTAAGTTTGTTATTATCATCTTTAATTAAAACCACACCCAGCATGCTGTTGTGGCAAATCAGCCCAGTCATGGTCAGTCGTTCTTTGGCATTAGCAAGACTGAGACATCAAAATAACCCGAATTATATTGTTTTTCATCCAGCTAACAATTTTTAGAGTGTACTTTTATGACAAATTGAGGTAAAACCTTCGTGAACTAGCCTCGCTCGTAGGAGTTTGTTTCATCTGACATTACACATACAAATAAGCTGCCCGTTGTCTGGACCTGAATTCGCTTAGTGTGTCCTTTAGTTTTGCTGTGAGCAGTTCAGACCGACCAGTATGGCCACAGGTTCTCCCGAAACATGGACTCCTCGGATCTCATTGCTCAGCAGCAAAGTCTGTCTGCTAGCTGGAGGATCCGGGCCGCTCCAAGACAAGAAGACAATCTAGAAGTGGGTGACCATGCAGAGGGAATGGCAGGTTAGGATGTGCTGGAAGCCTCTGGGGCCGGGAGGTCACAGGAATGAACATGCGAGCGCAAGGGACGTCATGGGACAGTGGTGCGGGACGAAGACCAGTAGAGAGGCTTTATGACGGAGACATGGACGCGGCACGTGGGGCATGTCTGTCTCTTCCACAGCCACTGCTCCATGCACTGAAACACACCACAGAACAGACGGGAACATCACCCACATTTATTGGCTAACTGAGTCGGTGATTTATACACATATTGATTTTCTGTTCTCATGGCACCATGTCATTTCCCACATGTAGGAACTACATGCACAGCAAGGTCATGTGGGAAGGACGACAGTAGCACGTGTTTTGTTCATTTTCTGTGAGATCCTCAGAAGACAGTTTTCTGTGTTTAAAAACTGATAAAGCTGATATAACCAGTGCTGACCACCAGGAGGGTTGAGAGGGGCCCCTGGACCCCTCTTGAAAAATTCTGGCCACCCCAGAGAGAATCCTGTTCATGTCATAGAAAAGCCAGCAGAGTCATCTTTCTCAATGGGATTTAAATCCCATTGAATAAATAAATAAATAAATAAATAAATATTAAATAAATAAATAAATAAATAAATAAATAAATAAATAAATAAATAAATATTTCTGGGAGCATCACTAGAAAAATAATCCAAAGTTCTGAGAAATTTAACACAATATCAACTCTGGTTTCAAGGTCAACACTTGGATTGTAATAAATCGGGGTCACCTATTAAAGTAAATTGATGTCTGAACATATTCAAATATACATACACACATATGCAAATGTTTTACCTACTTTATACATTTCTTTAATGTAAAGTTTAAGTTGACAGACTATATTTACACCAGAGGTTGTAGCTTGCAGAAGTATTCATGGGGCAAGGAAAGATTTCACAGTAACTCTGGAGGAGCAGCAGAGACTGTACACACCATCAATCTGGACTTTCATGGAGAAGTGGCAAAAAGGAAGACATTGTTAAAAGAAAGCCACTAAGACTCGTTTGCAGTTTGCCGCAGGTCATGCAGGGGACGCAGCAGGCATAAGAAAAATGGTGCTTCAGTCAGAAATGACCAAAATGAGGCTTGCTTCATGCAAAATGCTTTCTGAGGTGAGAAACTATGACTGCACATCACCCTGAATGTTGTTTTCTTTAAATGGCATCAAAGAAGCTGCTAATAGATAATGGAATGATGGACTGAGACAAATACAGGGCAACCCTTCAATCACTATCGTTTTCCTTCTGCTTCACTTTTTGTGGGCCGACCACACAAAATCCATAGAAAATACATTTAATTTTGGGGTTGCAACTTGACAAAATGTAAAGTTCAAACACTATGAATAACTTTGCAAGGCTCATTTCAAGCTCATAGACTATAAAAACCTCTGGTACAACTAATACTGCACATTATTAAACTGACTGAGCTACATTCAGTCACAAAGACTACGTTATTCTCCAACAGCATAATGTTCTTAATTATAAATTCAAACCTTTACACTACTACAGCTTTAGTGCTTCACTGTGAGGGGGAAGAGGTTAACTGGAACACCAAAATCTGACCAAACCCAAAGAGGTCATGGGTCAGCTTTCAGGATTTATTTTAAGTTAAAAGTTTTTGTTGCACTAGTGACCTTGATTTTCTGCATCAGACAGGAAACGAGAGAGAAGTAGTGAAAACACTAAACCGAACCTCGGCCAGCTCATCGAGGACAAATATATATACATATATATTTGTGTGTGTGTGTGTGTGTGTGTTGTGTGTGTAGACATTTTCAGGATTTGCAGATTCAGACACGCCACGTTCCTGAAATAAAGCAAGAAGGAATCCTCCTGATCATTGAAGGGATCACTAAAATAAAAAGAGATGGCGCCCTTCCGAGAGATTTCAGCGATGCCTTCGCAGGGAAAGCTGTCGACGCAGGGCGTGCTGCTCCTTCGCCGAGGAAATCCACCCATCCGCAGACTTTCTCCTCTCCTCCGTCAGCCTCCTGAACAGACAGGCCACCGTGTCGCTGCTTCTGCGCAGCACGCTCGCCTCTAACCGCCGGGCTTCCTTCAGCACCCACCAGAAGAAGACATCAGACTCAGTAAGCGCCAAATTGGGGATCAACGGTTCGTGAGGACGCTCCATGCATCTACAGAGTCATTTGCTACTGGATCGTTGTTTTCATACCAGGCCCCGTCATGCATATGCAGGAATGAGATTTGAGACCTGATTCGTGGCATGCTTGGGGTCACGTTGGATCACAGACAGGAAGTTTGCAGCGTGTCTGACCTGAACACGTTCTCTTACCTCTTTGTGGAAGCGGTGTGTGCAGTGAAGTTCTTGAACTCCCTCTCCGTTCTTGCACATGTCTTCATGGCAAATCAGGCACATCTTGTCTTTATCGCTCTACGAAACATCAAGAGGATTTTCAGCGTCAGTGTCAACAGTTCTTTTGTTTCTGATACTGTTACACAAAGCTACAAAGGGACATGTGAGTGATTCCATTTGCAAGGAGGGGACGATGATGTCACAGATCTGGATCAGTGTTACAGTGTTACATTTAGATTCCCCACAAACTCTTTCTTACTAACGACTGAAAGTTCTGCTAATAGGAGCTTTTTATTGTTGCTGTTACGTCATGCAGATCTCACATGTCTTCTATCCTGCGTGCTTATTAAGGTAACACAACCTTAATGCCCTCTAAGCACTCCTTAATCCCGACAGGCTTCGCTAAAAGCGACTTATCAAGAAGTTAAATAATAATCTTTATGCAGCGTAGACATCAGTTCTCACCAGACACATGGTTTTCTTGTCAGTGAAGCACAGCCTCCTCTGGAAGGACTCTGTCAGCTCTGGGATGGGGGTGATGCGGCTCTCTGTGACGGCCGTCTTGGGCCGGTTTTCATCCGAGGAGATGCGATGAACCCTCTGGTGAGGCCTGACCTCCCCCTTGTCTTCCCTCGTTTTGGGAATGGGCGCGTTGGTTGCCGTGTGGGTCTTGTTCAGCTTCATGGCATCCAGTTGTGTCTGTACATCACACAAATGAAGAGAAAATGAGTGTCATTGAGGGGTTTGTTATTTTCTTTTTCTTTGCTGAAAATACAAAGAGCCTCAGTGAGAGTTTTCAGTGAATGAGTAAACCACTCTGCCACTAATGTCCTTAGATAACGTCAACTAATTATAGCTAACCTCTTGACTCTGTTTATCCAGTTAATTCATTAGCTATAATCTGACCACTGTGAGATGGAAGGCAAGTATTCCTTAAGGTGATGTAAGGTGAATATTCTACGTTTAATTCGGCTCCTCGTTGTTTTTCTGTGTGACTGAAGCTAAGTTATGTCACAGCTCAATGATGCTTTACTTCCAAGCAAAATGAACAAAATGTACTGAGCTGCTTCTCAGGAATTATATCACACAACCACTTTTACTGGTTAAAGCTAGAGATGCACCAATCCGATATTAATATCTGTATCTGTCCGATATTGAAAAAAATTCTAGATCGATTACCTGTGACAAGGTACCCGATCCATAACGGCAGATCTATTCAGTCTAATTCTATGCTTTGTACTCTGAGCAACGTCATGCTTTGCTATTTATTTTACCATACATTTAAAATTGCTAATTGCATTTTTGTTAGTTTCAGTCTATTTATCATTGCTCCTAATTTCACCAACTGAACAAATTGAAGTCATGTTGTTTTTATATGTTTGTGAAGCTATTGGTGTGTTTAAGTGTGCAAAGTTATCAAATAAATTTGTAATTCAGGACATTTATATCTGTGTTTAAAAGAAAAAACACACAGAAAAATGTCTTAATTCAATTCAGCACTGTTTTTCTGTATTGGATTGTTATCTGCCAATATTAAATCTCAGATATCTGTATTGGTATCGGAAGTGAAAACAGTGTGTCAATGCATCCCTAGTTAAAGCAAAATATACATTACAACTTATATTTATGTGTTATATGAAAAATTTATCCAGTGGAAAGTGAGTCCATGTAGCTATCTTTCCTTTGCTTATGGCTAATTCTTATAACCCGTTGGTTTACATGTAAACGTTTTTGGGCTGACAGTCAAGGGACTAAAGAAACACCGCCTACTAATTCATGACAGAGAGAATGACAGTCATATTACTCAGGCATCTAAACATTTCAAACCAGGCTATATAGATTGTTTCATTGACATCCAAGATCTAATTTGTAAGATAGACCAGTTTTTATAAAACAAACAAAAAATTACAAACACAGCAACAAAACAAGTACTTAAGAATTTGGACTCAATTAAATGAGCTAACAAAAATATGAGCTAAAAACAAGAGCCAAGATTTGGTGCTTTAACGTAGATGATTTCATTAACCATGTGATTTTTCAATGTTCTGCACTTTTATAGCATCTTTTGTGTAGTCTTAGTTTTGATAATACAAATATTAAAAATGATCAATTAAGAAAATAAACCCACATTTTTTATGGATGGGCAGAATATAGATGCCAAAAACCATTTCCCTAAATGCTCCATTGCATATTTGGACCATGAACGTGTCAGATAACACACAGCAGCTCCCTGTTTGACAAAAACCTCATTTAATAAAGCTCATCTGTTATGGCAGGTAAAACAAAATGATTTATTTATGCAAAGTCTAGTAAAAACCTTTGACCAAGTCCGAATTGACATAGGCACAAATGCAATAAATCAAATAATTTTAATATTTCATTCAGAGATGGACCAGTCGACCAAACAACAATACGAATCAGACAATTTTTTTTCTCAGCTGCTTCTGATTGCTAATCGAGTCATGTACCGAAGCAGCTGGAGGGGGTTTCCATTGATTAATTGTCAGAAAGCATCGGAATCAGTTGAAATGAGGATCAGCAGGCCAGAGGTCAGAGAAAACTGTAAGCCAAAACCTGTAAATGAATGAGCGACCCGTCTCTTCTTTGTTTTTCTCATTTTAGGTTACATAACGGTTCATTGCCACCATCCAGGCTGATCCAGAATTAGCCGTCATCCCCCACAAACACAAAACAAAGCTCTACGTATTTCATTAATTTCTCCCGTATCTCTAAATAACTGTAAACATTAAAACCTTTAAAGGTTTCTTTTTCATTGATGGAACTTTAATAATATAGACCAACAAGGAGCCAACTGTGATTTTCCAAAGCAATATAATATAGTTTCAAAACACAAAAGGATCAGGTTAAAAAATAAATAGATAATCTATGTGCTACTGAATGAGCAACAAACCGTCAGTTTATAGTTAATATCAGCGATGTTTGCTACATTATCTACTGAATGCACGCAGTTATTTTGAATTGTAGACTGCAGGGGGCGTTCTTAGTGTTCTCACAACTGAGATCTTAAACTTTGACTTCTGAATACCAGGAGAAAACAGAAAACAGGTTTAAGCAGAAATCAATTTAGCAAAAACTATAAATAATAATAATAATAAAAAAGAGATCAGTTTAGCAGTCAGATGTAGAACAAACACATCCTACATTCTAAAGACCCTCACAGCTCCCTTCACTATATTCAACAGGGCCCAGTGTTCCACAAAGATGCATTAATACCTGCTATATGCAGAGCCAGACTTTAAAAAGGGTTGCCAGTGGCAGTAGCCCAGGGTTTCAATTCATAGTGGGCTCCCACATATTTCTAAGCTTTTTTAAAGTTTTCTTTTTTTTTTTTAAACGAATGCATGTTTTGCAGACATTGCGCTTTATCTAAGAGTCATTGGTCCATATCAGGTGAGTTTCACAAATATTTGGGGATTTCTTATTACTGTAAGCAATTCTCAAGTGTTGGAAAATTATAAAGTTATGATCATTCGTTTTTGGAACAACATGTTGAGCTAACGGCCAAGAGATGTATGAAACTTACCACTACCCAATTATGTATAGAACTACCTTTCATTTGCATAAGCAAAATATTTTTTCTCTGGTACATCGGGCACCAAAACAGCTTCCAGCCCAGGGGCCCACAACCTTGTAAATACGGCCCTGACAACTTGCTACACAAGTGGTATAAATTTTTTTCAAGGCACATTCCAGGTCAGGACTTCTTTCTACAAAAGATTACTACATTAGGCATTCACATGGAAGGGAACAGTCTAGACATGTAACATTCGACTGAATAAAAGTCACGTCTTGCTGTAATAAAATAGCACAGATATGAAGAGCTGTTTTTCTGTGTGCATTATGATGCTCTACAAAAGTCAATTCAAGTGGACCTGAGTGCATCTGGGTGTTGCTCCCGTCCTTACCACGGTGGGGAGTGATGCTCTGCGGTCGAGGTTTGTTTTCGAAGGCCTCCTGAAACTACGTTTTCTCTCTCTGGAGTGTCCGCCATCCATTCCGTGACCCCAGTAGCTACTCATCCAGTTGGTGAAGTTCCCATCATCGTCCTCGTCGTTTTCCATCACGATAGCGGGCAGCAGTCTGAGGGACATGATCACTGCTGTGTGTACGCACACACACACACACACACAGGCACAGGCGCAGGCAGCCTCTTGGCTCAGCAAACCCAGCAGGACAGATTCAAATGAGATCCCAGCTCAGTGGTGCAGAAAGCAAAGACCACGCTCAGCTGACCCACTAAAGTCTCTGACAGCCCCGCCACACACGAACGTCCCACAGGGAGAAGGTAACGTCTACTGGATGCCACTACGGAGCCTCTGGGTGTTTTTCGTCTGTGTTGTTGTAGTGTTATTCCTGGATAAGCCAAAAATAAAACAGCAGAGCTTTTGCTTGAGTCTTTAAATAAGAGAATCCTTGGTAATCTATTTACCGTGTGGCTGGCAGAGAGTTAAAAAAAGGAGATGCTGGGAGACACTGAGTTACAGCTAGTAGTTTGTTGTTGTTTTTTTTTCAGTGGGTGGCTGATGTGGCCTCAGCTTTAAATCTTTCCATTGCAGTGGCGGGCCTGTGGGTAAACAGCCGATACTCCAATTTGCCCATACTTTCCACTGGCAGACCGCATCAAACCTGTCAATAATTATGGAGTGCCGGGATCTGTGTCTCCCACACGGCACGGAGAGCCCAGGGCTCCCTGTGGCAAACGAGACAAACCACGTCTCTTTGGGATAACCTGTCTACCGCTGCACACCTACCTGTATTTATTTTTTCATAGTGTCTTTTTTCAAGACACTCATGAAACTTTACAAATTAAGCTTTGTAGTGGAACTACAAAGTTCCACTACAAAGTATAAACTTTAATTTGTTATATTGGGAGTTTATGTAATTGATAAATGTAAATCTAAAGTCTCAGTTTTCTATACCTAACGTGTAGTTTGCATTTTAATGCATTTTACTAGACACAGACAGACAGACAGACAGACAGACAGACAGACAGACAGACAGACAGACAGATAGATAGATAGATAGATAGATAGATAGATAGATAGATAGATAGATAGATAGATAGATAGATAGATAGATAGATAGATA
>NW_006800161.1:454085-485182 GCF_000485575.1 Poecilia formosa | reverse complement strand
ATAGATAGATAGATAGATAGATAGATAGATAGATAGATAGATAGATAGATAGATAGATGTCTACCTTCTGTCATTTGTGGCCATGCTAACTGGGGTTAGACCCGAGGTTCCCATGTGTCTGGAGGTTATAATTGAAAATGCCACACCATGTTGAAAAGTGCTGCCTAGGGTCTGTGACTACCAACATGGCCATCCTGCGGAAGGTGAATGGGAAACGGGGGATCAGTTTTCGCCATTCGGGCGGACGCGCAGTGTCGTTTAGAATTCATGGTAGGCTTTGTTGTGGTGAACCAGCTGTAGCATAACAGAGAGAAAGGGGGAGGATATGAGCAGCGCCTACACAAGCATGATTGACAGTGCTAATGCCCTCCTCCTGGTTCTGATTGGTTGTTTCTCTGGGAGGAGGACCATAGTGGGGAAAGCAGAGGAGCTCAATTTTTTTCCCATAGATTATCTGTTTTATAATATACTGTCACACCATGCTGATAAATTTAACAAATATGTAAAAATAAAAATAACATATTTTTTGTACAAGTTACATACTGTAGTCACAACAAAAAGTAAAGTTATTAGACACACACACACACACACACACACACACACACATGCACACACACACACACACACACACACACACACACACACACACACACACAGTAGACTTGTTTTTCAACAGGAAGAAATTAAATAACTCCATCCCTGCTTAACAGATACAGCTTCAGCATCATCAAGCTCACAGAAACTTCTAATGTCTAGATGAAACATCTATGGCTTTGACCAAAGCGTAAGTTTGTATCTTTTCTACAGAGCATTTCCAGTTGATTTAATAACATCCAATGACATATATCCTCCCCTCTTGTCTGTGGGATATGTCTTTGTAGTCCATTTATCCAAAAATTACACAGAAAAGCTTAAAGAAGGGCAAAAAATCCTGAAGGGAAAACTCAAAGCAGCAATCAACAAACTGGAGAGAAAAAACATTTAAGCACACCCCAGACGTGTGTTTAACCCAGATGATTAAATGATGCAGCCCTAAAACTAAAGTTCATGCTTTTTAATGTGAGGCTGGGGACTAGTAGTTTATCTATTGCATTTATCCTTTTTGACTGGGTGGATAAAGTTGCAGTTTTCCTGTCATTTCACTGAGTATCTCTTAAGATTTTGTATATGTATTAATCAATTTTGTTTTGTAACCAGGTTGCTATGTACTGCAGACTTCTGCCCAGGTCCCCCTTGAAAATGAGATCTAGATCTCAATGGGGTTTACCTGGTTAAATAAAGGAATAAAAAAAAAAAAAAAGATTTTACAAGTTTACATGGACTAATATCTAAATTAGTGTTGATTTATGACTAGCTTAATCTTGAAAAGAACAACTGACAGCACACCAGTGCTGTGCTAAAACTTTTTAATTGTTTTCATTTTTAAGTTTACATGTGACTGATGAGAATTAGATGTTAACAGAGAAGCAATTTGACTTCCTACTTCCAGTGAAGGCCTCGTTATTCCAGGTTGAAACTGATAGTAGATCAATACGAAGAGGTGGAATTTCTTTTACTGTACGATGGGAGTAACATAATCCTATTATGTTACTCCAATATGAGCTGATCTTTTGAGTTCGATATTTTCAAACCTAAAATATTGAGGTTTGAAAATGTACTCCGGTCAAAGTGCCTCTGAACGGACACCTCAAACACACAAATCTAGACTCTCACGCCCATAAGAGTGGATTGTTTTTCATACATTGTCTCCATTTAGTAACATGAATCGTAGGGAGGAGGACTAGTCTGGGCAGGCAGGCCTACAAGACATGCCAGATGTCTTAAAAACTTCCACAAAGCACAAAGATTACAGTCATCTGCTGTTATGTCTAAGATGGGAGTGAGTTAACGTCAAACCGAAAGTCAAAGGGCTCTCCTACATGCAAACTAGACGCTAAAACCCCAGAAGATTACTATGAGATTATCCAGCATTCAAATCACATTTTAATGACTATATAGGCTTGTTAAATGTTTGGCAAATTAGATGCAGAAGTCAATTCAAATCAATTTAAAGACAAAACGAGGAAGAAGATGTTTATTTGTTAATAGATTTTATGAATGCTAAACTGAGAAATTCATTTAAAAAATGTACATCATTGCTAGTTGGAACCAGAAGCTGTCTGACTCTGCATACCCTTAAAGACAAATCTATAAAATTAACAGAAATCATAGGCGTCATGAACACAATATGCAAACAATTATAAAAGGGTTCTTACCCTAAAAAGCTGATTTTATTATTTTTTATTTTTTGCATTATGTCATGTTGCTGCAGTTTCATTGGGAATTTATGATATATTAAATGCAATAAAACATGGCTTCTACATTTATTTGAAATGTAGTTTCCATTTGCATAAACTTCTCTTTACTTGAATACCAAAATAAAATAAAAATAAATAAAATCTGTACACCAGATGCCACCTGATTGAGTAAATAGAATCCATCCATCCATTTTATAATAAACTAATAATAAACATAACATAACATAAAGCTAATAACTAATAATAAACAAACGCTGGGAGCACAGAGAAAAGTGAACACATCATAGAGAGAGAGAAAAAATAGTGATAATATCAGATATCAAGTATCAGAATATGTAATATCAGATATCTGATATCACATATTCTTTATGATTTCCCCCCCCCCCTTTTACCTTTACGCAACAACAAAGTTTTATTGTGCTCCACACTTTACACATGTAACCAGATGACTGAGTTCTTTAGCTGGGTCATGATGTGAAGAACCATAACAAACTCAGCTGACAATGAAAATAGATCAGAGCTGCTCTCTGTTTGAGAACAGACGGCCGTGGGCACATATTGAGTTTTTAGGCTCCTGTCGTGTCCTGACACAGGGTGTCTAAACTCAGAAACGAGAGGCAGGGGTAGCAGAAATAACAGCTTATGATAAATTACAAACATTAAAACAAAAAAAAATAAAATAAAATTGGTTCTTTTTTTTTAAGTGCAGCTCCAATTTTGAATAAGAACTGAAAAGTAAAAAATGTACATGACTGTTTTTATCTTTATGTAAGGGTTAGTTTAGATTGTGTACAGTTAGTATTTAAAATTGCTAAATGCTCATTTTCAACGTCGCCCTACTCCGCTACTTCCTCTGAACAATCCAGAACTGGACTGATTAAAAGACAGCAACACCGCCATCTAGTGGCTTCAGTGAAACCGAAGCTGTACACACACTAAAACAATACCAAACCTAGCCTGTAAAAGACAGTTTTTCGTAGTAGAATATTTTTTCTCACACTTGACAACTTGATGTTTTCAATTTAATTAAAATTGAATAAAAATATGAAATAAAGTAAACTCGTTCAGAAATTACCAAAGGAGGTATTACAGGTTGCTAAAAGGTGATGAAGACGTTTCCACTGGACCGCTGTCCCTGAAGTAAACCCGGCCGCTTCACATAATCAAGACTACGAGGAAGAGTACAGCAATTCAATTGACTTAAGTTACACAAAGTTTCAGTTTAATTTCAATGACCTAACTTTAAATATCTGGCCATAAAAAGAATAGAAATTGTGTAAACACAGTTTAATATCACAACTTCTTAACAAAGGCTAAAGGCAATTTTTGGCAGATTTTGCGAGTTCCCAGTTAGAAAATACAAAAGGTGGAGTTTTCCTTATTTCAACTTATTCAGGATGGCTGAATTAAAGAAATGGTGCAAAGAGGAGCAAACCAAATTACTTGACAACCAATTGAAGTATTTTAAATTGCTCAGTTGTTTTTAGCATGAACATAACCCTTTTCATAGCCTATTTTTAAAGTATTTTGTTCAGTTGGATTGCCAGTTGAGCAATGAGAGTTTCATCTAATTCCTGCACTATACTTGACATTTATCATCAAAATTATGATCCCATTCTTGCCGTAGTATGGATCAGTGGGTAAAGTAGTCGTCCTGCAATCGGCAGGTTGATTCCAGCTCCCTCCCATCGTGTCAATGTGCCCCTTGAAAAGACACTGAAATCCAAGTTCTGCATACATCCCGTTTACTCTCACTGATTGATTGCTTTGCCAAAATAAGGAAGAATAAAGCTCTTGTTCACCTTTTCTCGTGGACAGAAGATCACATAAAAACAACATTACGTCAGCCTGAAATCACGTCTGTCTTTAAAACAGACTTAAAATTGTCTCTTTTAAAGAATCAGTAGCACCGTCTTGCCTGCTGGGGGCAGCATTACATTTTCCGACCTGCTGCGGTGCCATCAACCAAAGAGAAGCTCTCAGTGGTTTCCTCACGCTGTGTGCTGGTGGTAGCGGCTGGCTAAACATTGCTAAGTACAGTGTGAAACATGGCCGCTTCAAAGCCAGTCGAGCCCCAGTCTGGGAGCGGGTTACCCCGCTGGCAGCTGGCGCTACTTGTCGGAGCTCCCATTGTGCTCGGAGTCGGAGCGGTTTACTTTTGGAACCGAAACAAAACCAAGGAACCGAAAGGGACCGGGGAGCGGAAGACTCCTGAAGGCAGCGCCAGCCCCGTTCAGGGACAAGACGGCGCTACTCGAAGCAACCGTGAGGAGGAGAACATGGTACTGTAGCCCAGAGAGGAATCTTGTCGTCTCTGGGCGACTGTCCTCACTTTGACACAGTTAATACTGCTGCTGGCTCAACCAGTCGTCATTGTGTTCAAGTCCGGTCAAGGACACCTGACGACAGAGCCCCTGTCAGTGACAGCAGGAAGGCAAGGCCGACAGCTAGTGGCTCGGTGCGGTGGATTAACCTGCGCTAACTAGCTGTCTGCCAAGCTAACCTTGTCTGTGCAGCTAGGTTAACTACTGTGACTGACGTATTAAACCAGTTACATCTAAAGCATCCATTGGTGATGAAATGTTCTTTATTGCCTCCTATATATTAAACCCACATAATGGAAAGTAACAAAAACATATCCCATGTTTAATCTTAGCTGTTTAATGTTGCACGAGTTCCATGCTAGCTGGCTAACGCCGGGGTCAGAAAGTCAAGGTGGGCGGGAACGGCTGTCAAGAGTAGCTTCGCATTCATGGAGTTAAAAGCGGAGCCTATCATGTCATACAGGACGGAGTGAGCTAGCTGGACAGTCTCATTTTCTCATTCAGTAACTCTACAGTGAAACCCAGACAACCTTTTAATGTAGAGGGACACCTGTCCCAGTAGGCGTGTGTGTGATCCCACGTGTTGTATAAGGGTGTGAGGAAATGTATATTTTCTATTCAGATTGTGTGCAGATTCGTCCTGTTTATCACAATTATAGTCAGTTTTATTGAAATGTGAACTGTTTTTGCAGCATGGTTGTCTGTAACGTGTTTCTTCGTGTTGCTCACATATTGCCTGCCTTCTGTTTTGCTTGACTTTTTGAGTATAAAATAGTCTGCAGTCCAACCACACAATGCACACATCATTCAAACAGTTTCATTACTTTCACTTTTTATTCCACAGAACAGACTGTAGCTCATGCTTACATTCAAACAACAAGTAAATACAGACTTGGACATTTTTAGAGTAGAAATAAAGATGATGGAAAGCAAAAAATCCCAAAGAATTAATCAATTGACTTTCAGTTCCTGCTACTTTAAGAGATCTTTGATTTATAATGCCCGTTTTTCTAAACAATAATATTTCCATTTGAAAAACTGCAATAGAGTCCATCTTTTCATAGTTGTTAAAACCTTTTTGAGATGATTGTCCCCACTTTCGGAGGCACTTCTAGGTCGAATGAAGACTGTGTTCAACTGAAAACTACTAGTTCAGCTTGGGGATGAAAGGTCCCTCCATTGTCTTTTACCAGTTAAACGTTTAACCGAAATTCACAGAGTGAGACGAAACCAAGACAGAGGCTCTTATTAGAAAGGTTTGAAACAGGTCAGCTCATTTGAAGTTTTCACACTATGGACAGAATAAAATCTCGACAGACCCAGACTGCCAACATTATTCATGTGAACTGATTCACTATGTTGGCTTTCCTGTAGTGTAAGGAGACAGCTGGATAATGTAGCTGTAGTCCAGTAAATTTGACATGCTTTTAAAAAGTTAAATAGGCTGAGAACTACTTTCCATTTATTTATGTAGGATAACAAGAGAAAATGTCTTCAGAAGTAAAATGTAGCCTTTGTGCTACGGAAAGACGGTCGACCCTTTTCATACAAGGGGAAACTCAGGTTTTTGAGAAAATGGCCACTTATCAGTTGATCGTTAGTTGATCGATGAGATCAATCTACTTTAGATTAACTCATTTATCGATAACTTGCATCCCTAGTCTTTATAACTGAAAAATAGTTCAGCATCAGGCGTCATGTATTATCAAGGATTTAGTTAATGTTAAAAACCCAAGAACTGGCAGTGAAGTTTGGATTGATGCTTTTTCAGCTTGAACTATTTTGTTCCCATGGGAACGTCAACAAAAGCTCCGTTTAGGTTTTAGGATGTGGGATAATGCAATCCTTGTGGGCCTTTTGGCGGCACACTTTCCCTAATAAATTGAATCGTTTTTATGAAGTGGCCGGTTTGGCAATGGCTGAATTTTATTACACTAGAAGCTTTTGTGAGACTGACTGTGTGCAGTCATAGATTTTTGACCAAAAAGCATCTGATACTTCTTTTTCAAATAATTTGTTAATCACTTTTGTAAAATGCTACAAAATAAAGTTTGAAGCCCATCGTAGCCTTTCTGAGTATAGCTCTCTCTAATACTTGGAAAATGACACATTACTATTAAATATTTAGTTGTTTTCAGCAGAGATGACTCTCTCATTAATAAATAAACACCATTCTTTATGTGCCAAAGTATTTTGTTTTAAATTGCCCTGGAAAAAAAAGTTCAATATGTAACAATTCATGCATCACTTACTTTTCAAATCAGACTCCTCATGTTTTTGTTTAGTTTTTTTTCCTCTCGTTTAACTCTCGTTTACTTTGCCCATCTTTTCCTTTAGAGCCCTCTGGACCGAGCCCAAGCAGCAAAGAATAAGGGCAACAAATATTTTAAGGCTGGCAAGTACGACAAGGCGATCCAGTGCTACACTGAGGCCATTGCTCTCTGCCCCAAAGAGCACAAGTCGGATTTGTCCACGTTCTACCAGAACAGAGCAGCGGCATACGAACAGCAGGTTGGCATCTTGATGGCGGCCATTTTGCTTTAACCCAAAACAACATGGTGGAGAATGGTCTTCTACAGACCCCAGGGGTTGTGATCTGTTATGTTCACGACCCTCTCCATCACGTTTGACTCTGCTTACTGGAGTTTGGACGCGTTAAACGAGGTTACCCTGTCGTTTCAGCTGAAGTGGACAGAAGTGGTCCAGGATTGCTCCCAGGCCGTGGAGCTGAACCCGCGATACATCAAGGCTCTGTTCAGGAGGGCCAAAGCTCTGGAGAGACTGGACAACAAGAGGGAGTGCCTAGAAGGTGAGCTTGTTGTTGTGTCTTAGATTAGATGTCCTTCAACCGTTTTCTGTAAATGTTTGACTCTTGCTGACTCTTTCCCTCTCAGACGTCACAGCTGTGTGTATTCTCGAGGCCTTCCAGAACCAGCAGAGCATGTTGCTCGCCGACAAGGTGCTCAAACAGCTGGGGAAAGAAAAGGCCAAAGAAAAATACAAGGTATTGGTTTAGTTTGAGTCATCTATGAAAGTTGTGTTTTTTTAAAATGTATTTATTTAAGGCATGTCCCAGTCACAACATTTTAAAATAATAGACATCTGAATTCTTTACTGGTGTGCTGCAGGGGTCTCCAGCTGAGGTCCTTGAAGGTGCTTGAATTTAAATTAAGTATTTTCAAGGTTTGGAAAGTGCTTGATATTTAGACTGCACAGTTTTGCATTAAAGTACAAGCTAATGCTTGATTTAAAAGCCTAAATTTGGAAAATGTTATTTCCAATTGAAACCAGATTATTTCATACGCCTAATAAAAAAATTTATTTTTTCTCTCATGGTCTGAAGCAAAACTGAACTTTGTTTTACATAAGTTAGAATAACCTAAATTATTTCTGTTTAAATACCAGAATACCAGAATTTCTGTTTAAATACTAGAGAGTGAGATCTGTCTTTAAAAACATGAGGCTGAATCTGCAGAAACAAAAATAAACAGGTTGACTCGGGTATCTTATTGTATTTTATTTTTCTCTCTGCAGAATCGTGAGCCGATGATGCCTTCCCCTCAGTTCATTAAGTCCTATTTTAGCTCGTTCACTGATGACATCATCTCCCAGCCGCAGCAGAAGGGTGAGAAGAAAGACGAAGATAAAGATAAGGAGGGGGAAGCGGCCGAAATCTCTGAGAGGTCAGTTTGATTTATAAAGTCTCTGTTTTTTGGGTTGTTTTTTTACTAACCTCAGAGGATGTTGTTACAAAAGATCTTGCTGAAATGTTCCAAAGAAATAATTGATTGACAGGATTTAAAAAGCTTGAGTCGTCTTAATGAAAAAAGGAATTAAACTGAGACCAAACAGGGCTTCTCTCATTGCTTTACTAAACCATTCTGGTAGGATTTCTTTGTTCCATAATCTGCTGCTTTTCTTGAGAACTTTGAGTACAAATTGACAAAACTACAGACCTCATAATGGAAATCAAAGAGAAATGCATCTGCACACTTTAAGCCTTTAATGTAAACCTGCACAAACAGTCCTGCTTTAAACGTGGCTCACTGTTACGTTAAGTTATTAAAATACAAGGCTCTTGTTATTTTATGCAAGTATCTTTTTAACCAGGTTTGGCTTGAAAATAGTGTTTTAACATTCAGATAAAAATAGTTGCAAAGCTTACTGTAGGAATTGAAGTTTAGCGAACCTTGGTTAAAATAAAACAGAACTCAACTCAAAAAAAAGCACCTATTTGGCTATCTTAAAGTTAATTTTCTTAGGTGTCAAGTAAGTAAAATATATTTGTTAAAGTAGAAGATATGGTTATTTTTCATGACTTTGTTTAAAATTTAAATGTAGAAGGCCCTTCAAGTTTTCTGGAACCTTCACCACAAAAAAAGCCATTTTCATCCCCATTCCAGATAAATAAATAAAAAAATAGAGCCATAAGTGTTACAAGGCCTTTTTAAAAAAAGACAACTTTGAGTTGTTGACAAATATTTATAAAAAATATTTTTGAAAGATACACTATTTTATTTATATCTTCAGGCTTCAAAATAAAGAAAAACATAAAATAGAGAATGGATTTATTTTCTTCCATGGGATGCTGATATTTGTGAAAAATCATGTTGTTTTCAATCTAATGACCAAAAATAAATAAAATGTAAAAAATACTTTTTTTCCTTTTAGTGTCATTTTGTTGTGAAAATTCACTGAAATTATTCACCGATAAAATTAAAAGCTGCATTTTTTTTTTATATCTACCTTTTAAAAGCACTAGTTGGTTCTATAAAGTTTTTAAGAGCCATTCTGAAAGATCCAAAGGGCTCCAGTATGCAAATGAGTTGATTGGATGGCAACATGTTAATTAAACTGCAGCTTTATTTAGATTTTGTTTGTCATCCATTGTTGTCCAGCTCTGGCTACTTGAAGGCCAAGCAGTACATGGACGAGGAGAACTATGACAAAATCATCAGCGAATGCACCAAGGAGATCGAGTCGGGGGGCCGCTACACAGCAGAGGCCCTGCTGCTGAGGGCCACCTTCTACCTGCTGATCGGAAACGCTACGGCCGCCCAGCCTGACTTGGACCAGGTCATCAACATGCAGGAGGCTAATGTGAAGGTACACACTGACAAATATCTTTCAGTCAGAAACGTTTAGCAGCAACAAATACTCAAATACTCAGTGTGCATGTTGATGAAGCTAAATGTTGGAACCTGCCGTTCATCGCTCCTGCAGCTACGAGCGAACGCTTTGATAAAGCGTGGAAGCATGTACATGCAGCAGCAGCAGCCTCTGCAGTCTACACAAGACTTCAACATGGCCGCCGATATCGACTCCCGCAACCCAGACGTGTATCACCACAGGGGTCAGGTAGGAAGGAGTCGAGTCGTCATCTCCCCACCCCTCCAATTTACTGTTTAGTTTATCATGTAAACAGTGGTCTGTTGAGTAAAACATAAGATCACATCACTGATTAGAGTTTGATAACATTACTCTTAATAGAACTCCAAATATATTAGTTTATTTTTATATTTTTATGACATGTTGCCAATTTAGAGTACAGTTCTCAAAAAGTGTTATTAATTACTTTCCCTTTGAATTAATAGTTTAAGACTTTGAGGTTGGATATACGCACCAATAAAAACAGTCTTTATACTCCCTGAACCTCCTTTCAATTTTTGTCAACTCCAAACCTGAAAAAAATTAATTTGGATTTTGGTAGACCAACGCAACGTGAGCACATTTGTGAGGTTTATAGAACCATTTGCCTTCAGAAGTCAGTTAGGAAATATATATATGTAAAAAAAAAAAAAGTACTTAATTAATCCTTTTTTTCTTCCCTTTAATGGGTGATGGGTGAAAAAAAGGGCTATTTCAAGCAATAAGGATCCTCTGAGTTACTGTAGAAGGAAGTGCATGATATAAGCTCTGCAAAACTAAATCAAATCAGCTTCACTTTCTACTGCTTTGCCTTCAATCTACAAAAGGTGTTTAATGTGCTGTTATCATGAAATGTGAGGATGTGATTTTGTAGTTTCTTCGACATTTTGCTAACAAGACCTGCGTCTTTCCTCTCAGCTGAAGATCCTGCTGGACCAGGTGGACGAAGCAGTGGGAGACTTTGACGAGTGCATCCGCCTCAGGCCCGATTCTGCTCTGGCTCAGGCTCAAAAGTGCTTCGCCCTTGTGAGTAATCGCCGAAAATGAACCCAGGAGCATCTTTAACCCGATGCCGTTTTTACTTATTTAAACATATATTTTGGATTTTCTTTTTTTTGTTGTTGTTTCTACTGTATTTTAATGCTGTTTGTGAATTTTTGTGTTCCTCAGTACAGACAGGCTTATACTGGAAACAACCCATCGCAGGTACAGACAGCCATGGACGGCTTTGAGGATGTGATCCGAAGGTTTCCAAAATGTGCTGAGGGCTACGCTCTTTATGCTCAGGTAGGATTGTTTTATTCTTTTGGGAGCTAACTTAAGAAAAGTAGTCTAGCAATCATAATCTAGTGAAACTGATCAAATTAAATCCTATTTTGAAAAAATGCTATGATTAAAAAGGTTTTCCTGCAACTTGACCATGTCTAGACTTGTCACAATAATAAACTTTTCTGGATGAAAAATTATCCCAGTAATTATTGCGATAAACTATAATATTGATAATGGCATAATAATGCAGGTTTGGTTATTGGTCTGTCAAAGACCAATAGCTGTCTTTGAGCCATTTATACTGGAAGTGGAAGATATTTTAAATATCCAAAATAAAACGCAACAACCAAAAACAATAAAGAAAAAGGAAAAAAATAAACACAACCAAACCCATAAAATAGATTATAATGTCTGTGTAAAACAATTTTCCTTTCAAAACTATGAGTCATCAGAGTGGAAATTATCAAGTTCATTTTAATTTATCATGCGATTAATTGACTAATTGCAATGTCTCCCCTAGAAAACTTGCTAAGCCTGGTGGTTGGGCATTAGGTCAGTCAGTCATCCAGCAGCCCGTTGTGTTTTTGAGTTAAATGCTTCAAGTTGACAAGAAATTTGAAAATGTCACTTGATAATTATGTGTTATTGAAAGATTGAAGATTAACACCTGAACACCAATTATAAAGTCTTTAAAAATGCAAATATTTTAAAAAGACTTAGATTAATATGCGATGCTTAGCCTGGTGGGGGCACAAGTAAAGCCTGGTGGCCCGCCAGGCTTATAATACACTGAGGGAAAGCCTAAATAGTGACAGACTTAATGACTTTGTTCTTTTCAGGCTTTAACTGACCAGCAGCAGTTTGGAAAAGCTGATCAAATGTACGACAAGTGTATCGAACTGGAGCCAGACAATGCTACAACATATGTTCACAAAGGGTGGGCATGTTTTCATTATTTGGCATATTGGTAATAGATTTTTGAGATTCTTTTAGTAATTGTCAAATGTATGTACAGTTTGCTGCAGCTCCAGTGGAAACAAGACCTCGACTTGGGTCTGGAGCTCATTAGCAAGGCAATTGAGATCGACAACAAATGCGACTTTGCCTATGAAACTATGGGAACCATAGAAGTTCAAAGGTAAGTTTAAAACAAACAAACAAAAAACAAAAAAGTAGAATTGTACTTTAAACGTTTGCAATAACTGGAGCGTTTATCTTTTCAGGGGCAACCTGGACAAGGCGATAGAGATGTTCAACAAAGCCATTAACCTGGCCAAGTCAGAGATGGAGATGTCCCATTTGTACTCGTTATGCGACGCGGCGTACGCTCAGACTGAAGTGGCTCGGAAGTACGGCCTCAAACCCCCCACGCTGTAACGTCTCTGCCAATTCGTCGTCAAGTCTTTGCTGCAGAACCCAACTGTTTTACCGTTTCAAATAAAACCTGATTTGTGGGAAGAGAGAGAAAAAAAAAATACTGGCTGTTATAATGAAAAGAAGGAACCCTGAGTTTGTGCGTTTTTTCACATTTAAAAGGGTTTGTCGGGATAGGAAAAGAGGATTTCTATTTCTGTCTCCGCTAGTCTCGGTGTCGGGAGCGTGATTTGACCAGCGCAGTCCGTTGCCGACACCTAACTCAGCCCAATGTAATAGTGAAATATTTTCATTAGTCAGTGTCGAGGTGGGAAAAAACGCACACAAATGTCCATGTACAGCTGTTCTAAGTAATACACAGAAATGTGCTGTTTTGTTGAACCAATTACTGACTTTATGGCTTTTGTAACATTTACGTCTGCAGAAAATACTGTGAGTTCTATGAGGTTCTAAAGGACTGTTCACTTGGCAATTCATCCTGATCCGAAGGGTTTTTCTCAGCTGCTTCCGTTTTGCAACATAGACCTTCAGTTCTGAATGCGAGATAATTATAGTCAGTTGTGAAATGTCTGTATTTGCAATGCTGGAATCGATCCCATTGGTACTGGGCCTAAAAGAAGTCTATTTAGTCTTTTTTTAATAATAGGTTTGCCTGTTTATTCTTATTTTTAAATATATAATCTTTGTGCAGCATGCTCACTTTATGAATGTCAATGCAATGCTCAAGCTGTCTTGAACACTAGAAAAAAAAGCTTAAAATCTACGTGGTTTGGGCAAAACCCCTCTGATCAGACAAACTTAGCCATCTGTGTGTTTGTGTTTTTTTTTTTATTTTATTTTTAAATTGCCTCTAGTCTCCGGAGATATCATCTGGAATGTGTTTTTCTTTTTCTAGCTCATTACTGAACAGAGATTAATCTTTTTTATTATGGTTATTTGTCCATTTCTGATTAATTCCAACAGTTTTTCCAAGTTCGTAAGACATTGCTTTGCTACTTTTCCTGCCCTCTCATTTTCTAAAAGTATTGTCACAACGCTGACCTTATGGGTCCCATTTAGGCTGCCTACCTGGAGTCCAGACGGCGTCTGGATCTAAGAGACTGCTTCCCAGCATGACATTTTTTTTATTATAGTAGTCAACTGTTGAATCTGACATGCAGAGCGTTCTCAGTTTTTACCGAGCCGACTGGGACCTCTTCTACTTCTGAACGCCTCTCAAAGCAGAACGGCAGAGTTTTAACACATTGATTATACTAAAGAATCAGAACCGCTGCTGTGTGTGTGGTGACTCCCCAGTGTCAAAAACAAGATTTAACCTTTTTTTTTTTTTTGATGTAACCTAAGTTATGGCTGTTTGATAGAAAAACTTCAACAATGTTCATGGTGACCAAAGTGGAATGAGTCCTAATAAAGTCATAATTCTTGGAATGAAGTTTACCTCTAAAAGGTTTCTTTGTTTACACTGACCTCTGTTGTTTTTGTAGTTCTTTGAAACTTTTCTAGCATAATTCAAAGTTTGTTTTGGGACAAATTAAGATTTTTTTTGTTACTTGGAATTAAGATGCAAATTGAGTTTGGTGTCATGTTAGCACAGTGGTTTTTTTTTGTTTCGTTTTTTTTTATTTTTTATATTGGTCACCTATTCCTATTTTGACTTGGTAACATTGTTTTGTCCCTTGCACTGTCTTGTTGCCCAAATCTAAAAGTGGTTTCAGTGGTCAGACTAGCATATCTAGTGGTGGTGGTGTCCCAAAAGAATATTTGGGACACCACTGACTTGGAGATATGTAAACGTCCACAACACGAGACGGATATTGACTTCTTAAACAGAAGTCAAGAAACCTGGAAGTTTCTTTTACACAGCAAATAAAAATAGTTTTATTTGTATTCATTGTGTGTTTAAACTTTGGCACTCAGAACACTGCAACCAGTTATCAGGTGAGGAAGCGGCAGACTGCAGAGTTAACCTAAGCAGATACACGGACAAATGTAAAAAACTAATACATAAACTGATATTTGCTTAGTAATTAGTTGGTCTAACTTCTCAGGTGCTTGTGTTACTTTCTAAACAGCAAAAGTTTGTCTTTTTTTTAGCTTTTTTTTTTTTTAGTTCAAAACTGAAGATTTATCTTCAATAGTATAAACATGTCTCATATTATGGAAGTTTACATATCTCCAAGTCAGTGGTGTCCAAAATATTTTTTTTGTTGCCAAATATTGGTGGTCCTATTTAAAAGAGACAGCAAACGGCATGATTAAAGAATGAATATGTGATGTTGTTCCTCATATGTTCCATTTTAACATTTCAATGTCAGTAAAAAAAATTGTGCCATCAACAAAAAAAGTTTCCATCTGTATCTGTGGCGGGACGGGGGCGTCTTACAATACCTTTGATTTGCAGTATTACCGTTGAATTTCTGAATTTATTTGCCGTTTTAGAATTGCAGCCTAGGCCTCACAAAATCAGCCCGACGGCCACAAATGGGCCACGAGCCGTATCTTGAACAACCCTCAAATCATTCAGTACTGCTGCGCTTGTCCCGTTATAGCAAACCAAACAACAAAAAAGAGGTGTAGCCTATATTGTATCCAAAAACAACAGAGATAACCACGTTCCTTTTGCCACTATGGAGTTAAAGTTGTTGATAATGTGAGTATCCGGTTTTTACTCAAGTTTCTGTTGAACTGGCTGAGCTCTCCGGGTAATCTCAGCTGCTCATTAGCGACAGCTGTGCGTGACGTCTGCGCCGTGGTGACGAGACGTGACGTGTCTCTGTCAACAGAACAATGGCGGATACCGTGGAGGAAGCTCAGGGCAGCTGGTGAGTCGATTTGTTGTTTAGATGTTTGGAGAATATTTGTCGGTCGCCAGGAAGAGGTGAGGGCTTCATTTGTTTAGTTTCCACTGTGAATTAATTAAAAATGATTTTGTGTCGCCGCTCACCCGACGGTAAATGGTAAATCTGAATCCAGTTCAGTGGCCGCAGCTAGCCTGCTAATATAATAACAATTAGCCAAGTTACTTACCAGAACAGCAAAGATTGAAAAACTGTGCACAAAAATGAAGTGTTTCTTTAGAAAAACCTGTCTGTGGTTAATGTTAAAATCATTTTAGGTCTGTCATAGATATGGTTCAGTGCATGTACTTGTTAGCCAGCATGCTAGTAATAAGCCCCATTTCCTTAAATCCAATATTTCCAACCTCACTATCTTTATTCTCATTTGAAATATTTAAACTACATGGTGTGATGACATTTTGTGTAATACTATCACCACAATTCATGTAAGGATTTTTTTTATCCATGTTATGAAGTAGTGGTTAACTCATAAAGTACTTTGCCATCAGAACTTCTGTTAAATTATGTTACTGTAAATTAGCCCATATAGACTGCCATTGAAGATTTCCTAACAACTGTCATCCACTGGTGTAAATAGTTTTGTTTTTGTATTGATCAATTACTAAAACTGTCTACTATCAGCATTTGATTCACATTCAGCTCAGAAATTAAAAAAGCAATAGCTGCCATAGAAGAATAACAGTTTACCGAGGTTATAAAGAGGAAAAGCTTCGACTCTTTCCACACCTGATGCTAGCAATGTACAAGTGTTTAGGACTGGATTCTGTAAGAATATCTTAAGTTTGTTTTTAGCTGTAGAACTTCACAAGGGTTTTATATAATCCATTTTATTGTTGTTGTTGTTTTTTGTTTTTTTTTAAACTGTGTGACATTGCCCCCCAGGGACCAGGATTTAGCTGAGGCTCTGGACTCTGGTGGGTCAGACAGTGAGATGGAGAGGGGCATCACGCAGATCCAAGAGCATTCAGTTGAACACAGAGCCAAAATGTGGAAGGTAAAGAGAAGAGTCCGTCTTTTATGTCTAAGATGCCTCATGTGCTGTACTTCAAAAGTATTGCATTAAAAATAATGCTGTATTAAGACCAAAGGGAGGTTAGAGTAAATACAAGTCTGACTCTTACCGCTGTATCCATACACCTAAATCATTACATCGCCAAATATTTTTGTGATTTATAGATTTTTCACATTTACAAGGGCACACAAAACCAAATGTGACAAAGGCCTTAGAATCTGTTTATGCCTTTTTCACTGAGTTTTTACTGCTATGTCCACAAATCTGCTCAGTGATGTAAAATCCTGCAGTCATTGCAAAATAGACAACAAGGAGTTCTTGTGCACAACATTTTAAATCTATATCGCCCCTTTCTAGGCCACAGACGAGCATTTCATGTTCAATTGATGTCACTTATACGCACGCCTCTTTCTGACACACCTCCAGTCTGTTATTTGTAAAACAGCATTCCTAACATACTTGTTATTGTGTTTGGTATGCAAGTGATTACTGAAAGACGAGTAGTTTCAGTTTTACCTTTTGAAAGTTTAGTTTACTATTTAATAAGTCAAAGAAGAAAAAAAATTCAATAATGTTAAATAAACCTTAAACTTTTGATTAAAGCCAAAATGCATTCTAAAACATGGGTATTATTTATTACGTTGAATGGTCCGGTTCCTATAATCTTTATAGTAAAGCAGAGAGGTAACTGTTGGCCTTTATTTACGCACTGGGAGAGGCAGGTCTCAGTGGCGGCGGCTTGGAACCGTTTCATAACTGCTTGCTTCTTTGTTTCCCTTCTGTTTCACCTATAACCATTTAATCGATATAGTTCTGCAGAACTTGTGTGAGATATCTGTAGGATTATCCACAGAAGTCCAATAGTGTTTGATATAGATATCATAATTGTCTGTAAACAGAGTGCTGGTTATAATTTTGCAGAGAAGCACCAACAACTGAGAAAATCCTAAAAAATTTTTGGAGGAAGTTTCAAAAGTTTAATTTGAAGAATACAAGATAAAATATAAAGAACTTATATGAAATTTGTTTCTGTCTTTGCTTCGTGCTACATTCAACTGATTGGCTGATTTCTTCATATTTAATCTGCTTTGTGTCAACAGATTGCTCTGAACGTCTCCGGAAAAGGAGACAGCCTGTCCCCGTGGGACGGTGTGCTTGATTTACCAGAACAGACGCTCATTCACAACCGCAGTCAGCAGCTGATTGGTGAGTCAATTCACATGAACATCGCAACAATCCTTATCTATAAGTAAAAAATAAATAAGTAACAAAGACAACAAGAAACTTCTCAGCAGATAAACATTTACAACATTCTGGGTTCTGATCATATTCAGATTAATATGACAAATGCAGAAAAAAAAAACAAATCTAAAATGTGAAAATATTGTTTAGACTTTTAAATGGAATATAAAAACAGATCAAATGTTTCAATGGACGCACCGATCTACTTTTTCACTTCCAATACTGGTACGGATATGAGTATCGGCCGATACTCATATCCGACAACTGAACTGACTTAAAATGCTTCTTTTTTTTAAACACGGACATAAATATAGTGAATTGCAAACGTATTTCATAACTCTGCACCAGTACAGCACACTTAAATGACAAGCTTGGTCAAATATGTAAAAACAACTTTTAATTTGTTACGTCAGTGCAGCCAGCAGTAGAACAGCCAATGTAAAAATAAATCATAAATAAACTCACAGAAATAGTTTCACTACCTTCATCAAACACACAAAAATGGCAACAAACCTTCTTTCAAATGGTTCAGAAAGTGCAACTAGGAGTTCTAAATATGAAGTTAAATAAATAAGAAAGGATGATGTCGATCAGAGCACACAACATAGAATTAGACTGAATAGATCTGCCCTCATGGATTGGTCACATTGTTACCGATACCCAGTCTAGATTTTCTTATTCAATATCCTCACCGATACAGATATTGATGTTGGATCGGTGCACCGCTAATATTTTCTGCTTAGTGCAAGACGTCTGAAGGCTGTTCTTGAACGATGTGTCATTATTACCTTAGAGCACAAGCTGAGGAGTCACCTGGCTGCTGTTTTATTCTGAGTTCATAGAGTTAAATTTCTTCCATGAGTCTCGCATCCTGACATCCGCCGAATCTGGCGAGGCTCAGAATAGAATCTCTTCTAAAAACGGATCAAAATAAAACCAGACAGAGATTGTTCTCCTGGGACGTTGTTTTCGACTTTAAGACGGCTTGTCGGTGAAGATGTTAATCAGGCTTATGAGTGACCGCCCTCCTTCCCCGCCATGTTCAGACCACCTGGGAGTTTCAGAGGAGGAGGGGAGTGAGATGGTGTCCGACGTGGAGTCGGTCATCACGTTCTACTGCAAATCTCGCAACATCACCTTCACCCCCGAGCTCAGCTTGCCTCACCTGCTCAAGCCGCTGCTGGGGCTGAAGTTGCCCCGCAGCGACCTCTACAACTGTTTCTACGCCATCATGAACAAATACATCCCCAGGTAGAGCTTCCCCGCCATCCCTCCGTCTTCATGTCCTCACTCGCTGGCAGGCTTTAACATCAGCCGGGCGCTTTCGTTTCAGGGAGTGCGTCCCGAAAGGACGACCCTTCCACCTTTACAGACTGTTGCTGCAGTACCATGAGCCAGAGCTGTGCTCCTTCCTAGACACCAAAAAGATCACACCCGACTCCTACGCCATCAACTGGGTAAGTCCAGACTTTCTGACAGTCGGGTTGAATCGATGCTTTTTCTCTCCGTAGTGTTGACTGAAGTGTGTTTTTCTTTTTTTTAGCTGGGGAGTTTGTTTTCCAGTCACTGCAGGCCCGAAGTTACTCAGGCCCTGTGGGACTCGTACCTCCAGCAGGCAGATCCTTTCCTCATCTTCTTCCTCATGCTAATCATCCTCGTCAATGCCAAGTACGTATCTGTTAGCGGGAGCCGTGGGATCGTCGACACTGGTTGTTTTTGTTCTGATTATGTTTATTCACCCTCAGAGAAACCATCCTCACAGAAGAAGCAGAGAGCAAAGAGGACATCATCAGTCAGTTTGTTTACCTGTCGTTACACTGCAAAAACACAACATCTAATATTTCTGGTCTAGTTTCTAGTGTCAAACATATCAGAATAGGATTTTATTTATATATATATATATATATATATATATATATATATAAACTGCTTCTTTGTGTGCTTTAGAGTTTCTGTACTGATGAATTTTTTTACGAAGCCATAAAAGCTGGTTTCCATTTTGCTACAAAATGGAAACATGGAAATATTTTGCTACAAATGTTTCCATTTATGCCATGAGACCTAAATTCTGAACATCATGGCATGGAGTGCATCCCAGTCTTCCATGTCTGGCACCTCCTCATTCTGACTCTGATACTGAGGAACCACAGAGGAACCACAGAGCTCTGTTAATAAAAGCACATCTTCTGAAGTTGGGATGTTTCTGCTCTGTTAGTTATTTTGGTAATGGAACCAAAACGCACAGAATTGCGCAACACCTTGTGAAGACAATAATTACTGAGATTGTTGGGTCATTAATTTGAACACGTTTTGTTCATTTTTTTTCTGTTGTTTAATAAAGTTACGAACGTTTTGATAAGCCAATCAGAGGAGGACGTTCTGGTCTCAGTGTCCTGGCGGTGTTCAGCTTGTCACCTAATGCTGATATCGACGTATTGCAAACCTGCTCTAGTAAAGCATGAACAGCTCAGAAACAATATGAAATGGAAAAAAAGCGATTTATTAACTGATTAAGTTGTGTTTTAGATTGTTCTTGAAAAACTAATCAGTCACGGCTGCACAGTGAACCCATTGATTCTTTACAGCAGACAGCCGCTGCCCTCTTGCAGGTACTGCGTACCCCCGCTAAATCCTTTAGGGGTCCTCAGTACCCGACCGTACTCCCCTACTTTCACCCCTGGACAAAACTAACTTACAAGTAACTTTTTAGCAAAATAGAAGACTTTGTTTTAAGGCACTAATTCATTAATATTTTTTTTTTTAAGTACTGGTTGTTATAAGTGAAATAATCTCCCAGTTTAAGTAAAATTAACACTAAGGAATTATAGACTTAAAAAACTCCCAATTTGTTGCTTAAAAGTTGACTGTAAATTAGGTTTGTCTTATTTCAAATGCACCATGATATTTGCACTAGAAACTAGACCAAAAATACTTGGTAAGATTAGTTTTTGCAGTGTATGTTTAGATTTGTTGACTATCTAGCCAGTTTTTTTTCTTGTGAAGGACACTCAAAGGAGAATGTCTTTGTTCCAGAAATGTTGGAGACGTCTCCTTCTCTTCTGGAAGCAGAAGACATTGAAGATTTGTTTTCATTGGCCCAGCATTACCAGAGCAAAACCCCGCTGTCACTTAGAAAGGTAAGGCTTTGTGTGCAGATTAATGAAGCATTTTATGTACGTTTGTCATCTTGTTAAAGCAACTCCGGTTTTTTCCATCTTTGTCATCATTCATCATGTTAGATGAATCAGAATCTGTTTGGTAGCAGCCTGGTGGCTCTTAAAGAGGAAGATACTGACCTGAGTCAGGCACTGTGTCTCCCCGTGTCTGTCCCAGAGATCCTGCAGGCCAACCAGCTGCAGCAGGTCAGTGACACACACGCGCGCGCGCACACACACACACACAATTTCAGCTATTTCAGCTAGGCCTGTCATAATAGCAAATTTAACTGGACGATAAATTGTCCCAGTACTTTTTGGGATAAACGATGATAATGTTTTGAGACCATTTTCAAGTAATATATGGATAATTACAATACTAATAATGCAAGTTAACCCTCTCAAAGACCAATAAACTTTAATTTAGTAAAGAACACTTAACACTGGAACTGGAGGATATTTTACATTTCCCAAATAAAACACAACCACCAAAGGAAAACTAAAATTAAAGACACACACACACACAAAATATGGATTACTATGTCTCTGTAAACACAGTTGCTCTTCAAAAAATATTTTTCATCAGAATGGAAATGATCAAGCTCATTTTAATGTATCAATCAATTAATTGAAGAATTGCTTATTGCAACAGGTTTAGATTTAGCCAGAAAATTCTCAGCCTTTGCAGAGCAAGCAGTTAGTTTTTCTTAAACAGACCAATAAAGATGATAAAGATGCGTTTGGTGTTTTAGGACGGGGTGCGCTTCTTTGTGGTGGACTGTCGGCCTGCAGAGCAGTACAACGCTGGACACCTGTCCACAGCCTTCCATCTGGACTCTGACCTGGTGAGAGACGCTAACGGTGTTGCACATTGCATGCGGATGCTTTTGTTCTTTCTTCCTGAAACATTTGCACTTTTCTTCCTGTAGATGCTCCAGAACCCCTCTGAGTTCGCGCTGTCTGTGAAGTCCCTATTGGAGGCTCAGAAGCAGTCTTTAGAGTCGGGCTCCATCGCCAGCGGAGAGCACCTGTGCTTCATGGGCAGTGGGAGAGAGGAGGAGGACATGTACATGAACATGGTGCTGGCCCATTTCCTACAGGTGAAGAGCATGGCCCATTTTTAAAAAACACATTCAGATTTCATTCTGTTCACAGTAGAGTTCAGATTTATGACCCGAGCCCTACTGGTCCACAATTATCTGTTTACCGTCTGGGTTGGGTCAGGCTTCTGTGGCGCATTTAATAAACCTACAAAACATACAGCACAGAGAAAACCACAGGAGAATCCACGATATAAAGTTGTGTTACTCCACATATTATGATGTTAATAGAGGAGCAGATAGTTTAACCTGCAGAGGAAATAAATCAAGTTAAGTAGTGGGCAGAAGTTAATCAGACTGCAACAAGCACAACAAATTACAAGGTGCCTCTACTCTTAATCAATCAAACACCCCAGATGATTTGCACTTGACTCACCCTGCGCTCACAAGACATTAAAGGGGCTTCACATAGCCAGAGCTTTACATCTGGCTATATTATGCCCTCATCAAAAACACGCCTTGATTTTTATTTTTATTTTTTTCATGCATGTTTGAGAAATCCTTTAATCTCCCTTGGCAACTATTCAGCTGTTCAAATGCTTTGGAGGACATGGCGCCAACCTTCAACGATGAAGCTCCTCTTGAGAGCTTCTGCCTCACAGATCGGCCTTCCCTCATGACTCCTCTACTCGGCTCCTTCAGACTAGCCAGCAGCAATTAGCAAACACCTGCTGCATTTGCTGAACTCATTATAGGAGTGAAATGCTGGTAAAAATGTTGTTAAAGGGTTAATAGAGCAGCCATGTTGTGATGACTTCATGAAGGCAGAGTTTCAGAAAGAGCAGAAGCTTCTTAAAGAGACATAGGCCCAATTATAAGGTGTTAAGTTACAAAGTGAATTTTGTTTCCGTTACATTTTATATACATAGCTAATTTTTCATAACAACTGAAATGAACATAGTTTCTTGATTGTGCTATAAAATGATACTCTGGCTGGAAAACACATAATACTGCCACTTTAAACTAAAGGTTAAAAAGCAGGAGAAGTTGCACTGTTTACTTAAATGGTGGTATAAAATCAAAATGAGTAAAAATCTTAATTAAAAATAATATATCGGGTTTATTTTCGGGCTCAGGTCGGCTCTGGCACAATGCCTATGGGTTTGGGCTGGATTTTCTTTTTTTTTTATTTTAGACCCGATCTAAACTCTAGTTCACAGGAAACAGGAACATGTTTCATTGTCTTCCTGATTTGCAACCTCAGTTCTGCATTTTTTTGTTTCCATATTACAGAAAAACAAAGAATATGTCAGCATTGCCAAGGGAGGCTTTATGGGTAAGTAGGTTAAAGTCATGCACATGCAGTTTTCAAAACATTTTTATGGTTGTAAGTTTTTTACAGTGGTGTAAAGGCTGCAAAAAATGCTATGCTTTCAGTAGTGTTTCCTGAATATGCTGCAGTGAAAGCTTCACAGCATGAAACTAACGTTTTGTGGCGTTTCAGCCCTCCAGAAGCACCTGGTGGACATGAACGTCGAAGGCCTTGACTCTTCATACATGAACTGGATAGTCAGCACATCTGGATCTCACAGCAGCCTCAGCTCTGTGGATGTAGGTGGAGGAGAAGGAAGGAAACAGTTTCTCACAAACATCTTTACGGTGCCTCGCAAAAGTATTCACACCCTTTGAACAAACCTCTGCATCTTTTAATGGGATTTTATTGTAATGTACAAAGCAAATTGAAGTGGGAGGAAAAGGATAAATGGTTCTTAAGTTGTTTTTTTTTAATGTAAACTCTTTGTAGTTTTTTTTATAATTTTTTATTTAATTCCCCTAAAAAATGGATGAGAAGTATGAAGAAAGGAAGTGTTGAAATAAAGTATCTCCCATTATGCTAAAACATGTAGGTGTGACGCTTTTTATTTTTAGGGACTTGAATGCAGTCCCTTTAAAAAAAAATACATTGCACACTTTTCTGATTTTAAAAAAATAAATAAATTTTATGTTTTTTTGGAAGACAACATAAAGCCTTTTTCCTTCAGCTTATGAATGATAAACCACTTTTGGTTTGGTCTGTCACACAAAACCCCTATAAATTAGACTGTGGCTTGACAAAGTGAGAGACAGTCAAAGTGATATGAATACTTTTTCAATTCACTGACCTATTATAATTTTATTTTATTTATTTATTTTTGCATTTTTGTTGAAGGTCTTTCAAATTGTTTGTTTGTTTTTTTTCATGGTTGTCTGTTGCTTCTTGTTTTAATTTTTATTCTTCCAACAACACAGGGAGAGTCTTTGAGCAGCCCGGGAGATGGCAAAGGCGTGAAGTCTCTGGTCAACAAAATGACTTTCGCTCTCAAGTCCAAGTCTGTTAATGTGAAGGAGAAGATGATCAGCTTCATCGAGAACACGTCCACGCCTGTGGACAGGTAGGAGCCCGGTTCGTTTCTCCAAAACGCCTCTTCTCCATTAACTCCTAACGCACGCTAACAGCTCTCGTTATTGGGGTGCGGTCCATCTTCGATCGCGACTGAACACATGATTGTTTGATGAAAGCTGTTGTTTAATGTGCCAGTTTTGTTAAAGTCCCTGTGCCTTATTCCACACTAGAATATCTTTCAATCTGCCTTGGCCTGAGAAGGTGATTCCAGATCGGTAAGAACTCCAAACATCCAGCTGTCTGTCACCAGCATGCCCACTGGCTATAGAGGCGCACTTGTCCCCCCTCCGAGACGCATTAAAGCATGCCTTAGCAACCAACATCTCTGCCTTACTCTGCTCACTCACTCATAAGGAAACATTCCCCATGCGGCGAGGGCGGACTCTGTTTAACATGTTTTTTTTAAGGTCTGTTTTCCATGCTTTCACTAACAACACTTACAGAAGCTGCAGCCTTTAACAAAGTCTCCAGTCATCCTTACTGAATCTGAAGGCATTTCAGGGTCAGCTTCGACTGTTTTGCAGGCGCATCTCAATATGCTTACATTTTATCTCGGCAGTTCAGTTCAGAAAGCGATGTAGTTCAAGCATTTATTTCTGTTGTCCCCATGTGCTGCGCAGAATATCCACTCAGTGCTTGGTTGGGGCTCCTTTTGCATGAATTTCCTCATTGGTGTGGCCTAGTGCACTTGAAATAAGACAAAACTAGTAACTTTCAGTGAGATACAGGCTTGTTTTAAGCCATTGATTCATTAATATTGTAATATTTCCACTGGTAGATTATTTCACTTATTACAAGATTTTTTCCCCCCATGTTATAAATGAAGTAATCTGTCAGTGGAACTAGTACTTTCTCATCAGTATCAGGGAAGGCTTTGTGGCTTACCCTCCTTATGGAGGAAGTCTGTGACTGTCTGCTGAACATCTGTCGAGTCAGCAGTCTTCCTCATTTCTCTGTCGAAGCTCCTTTTTTATTGGTCTTGTGTGTCTTTCAAATCTTGAGGAAACAGAATTTAAACTTTTCATGACCTCTGAGCGATTATTTTTCAGAAATAAATGCTTGAAATGCATCAAGTTTCCGTTTCTTGAATAGAATTGGTTAAATTAGTCCATGTTGCGATGCGCCTGACAGTCCGTTTTTCCATTTCAGTGTCTTCTTGCATGATAGTCAGGGCTGCGCAGAATGTTGGAGACAAAAGCGACGCTGTGATTCGTTGGTCGGTAGCCCTGAATATCATGGCAATCTGTAAAGTAGAACCAAGCTGCAAGGCTCTCACTTAACTTCTTCTTATGTCCACCAGCGTATAACTTTTTTTCCCAGCAGTCTGAGAGTCTCCATGTCATCGCTTTTTGTGTGCAAACTTGGACGTCTTCTGTTTCTGAAAGCGTTTGCTTTTTTGTTGTTCATTTTTTTTAATTTTGGGGTAATGTCACAACGTTGCACCGCTTTGTTTCCTTCTGCAAACAGACACGTGAGCAGCAGTGACCGCGTTGGGAAACCGTACCGGGGCGTGAAGCCGGTCTTTAGCATTGGCGACGAAGAGGAGTACGACACAGGTAAAGGCTGAATCCGATATTGATATCTGTATCGGTTCTGATATTGGAAAAAAAAAATCTAGATTGGATATCAGCGACACGTCTTGCTTCATTATATATAGAATTCCTAATTGCACTTGCTGAACTATTTGAGGTTTGTTGCAGTTTATTTTTTATCTATTTGACCAACACAGTGAACCTGTTGTTTTTGTCAGTTTAGTATTAATTTTGCTGTTATTCTCCTAATTGCACTGACTGAGCAAATGAAAGTTGATTTTATACATTTAACTATGTATTTAAATGTGCTCTAATGCTGCAGAGTTATCAAATAAATGTGTGCTTCAATACATTTATATATGTGTTTTTAAAAAAAATAAACATTTTAAGTGAATTCAGCTGAAATGAGCATCACGTTTTTCCTCCCAGATGAGATCGACAGCTCCTCGATGTCAGACGACGACCGAAAGGAGATTGTGAACATTCAGACGTGGATCAACAAGCCCGACATTAAACACCACATTCCCTGTAATGAAGTTAAAGAAACCGGTCACATGTTTCCCAGGTGACTTAGTCTTTTTTTTTTTTTTTTTCATAAACGACTTCAAACACATCAGAATAAAAAAAAAAAAAGAAACAAGGAAATGAGAAAACGGGCTTCTTGAACTCTGACTCAGTGTGTTTTCGTGTGTCTTCCAGTCACTTATTGATCACAGCGACCCACATGTACTGCCTCAGGGAGATTGCCTCAAGGAAAGGATTTGCTTACATCCAGTCCAGACAGGCGCTGAGCTCCGTGGTGAAGATCACATCCAAAAAGAAGCACCCAGAACTTATCACCTTCAAATTCGGGACCAACAATTCAGCTGGAGTGGAAATATCTGCAGTTGAGAGGTGATCATGTGTGGAGAAACGCATCTCTTTTAAGTTTTAATTTTGACAGCTTACTGAGACAAGATACAAGTTGCATTATGAAAACGCACAAAAAAAAAGTTCTTATGTCCGTCTTTTAACAGTGTCATAGAAACTGAGGTTGTCGATGATGTGCAAGACTCTGTCTGCAGTCAGTCTCTGCAGTTCATTCAGTTTTGAAATGTTGAAAGCCTGAGATCTTTTTTGTAGGTTTAAATCGATTAATCATAATGAATCGGTTATTGAAATAATTGTCAGCTATTTTAGTTATTGATTAATCATAAACTGGCAATAGAGACTCAAAACGACAAAATGCTGACAGAACAACATACTTGGAGCAAAAAAAAATCTTAGATTTAAATAAAAGAACTCATCAAATTGTGCCAATTTTCTTTTATCCAATTGTGGGAATAAATGATAGATTAATCAATTACTATAATAATTGTTAGTTTCAGCCCTATTAATATTATTGAGGGATATTATTGCGTAAATTGGGTTGAATACAAATTTAAGGGCCACTTTTCAGATATTTTTATTTCTTAATGTTTAAAACTGTCTCACTTTTCTTCTGCTTTAATATTTGTTTGTTGAGTCTGTTGGACAAACGTCCGATGAAATGCATTGAAGTTTGTGTTACAAATCTGAAGTTTATTAAAATTTCTGACTTTAACAACAACAAAAAATCGATTCCTTTCTCGCTTTTTTTTTTGAAGAAATTATGAATGACAAAAAATATTTTGAAAAATAGTTTTTATTTCAATCATCCTGTATGCGAGTTGACCTGAATTCAAAGTCCAAATAAATAGAAGCTGTAAAACATGCTCGTCAAACAAGATGGCGGCCCTGGGCCCTGACATCACTCTGAACTGAGAAGACAGGAATGGAAAAAAAAAATAAATAAAAAAATTAAGATTTTTCCAAAAATTTTCAAAAACAGAAAATTTGATGAAATTCAAAATTGAGAAAGCATATTTGGAAAACTTTTAATCACTCCTATCAGATAAAATAATTTGTTTTTTTTGTTTTCATGAAGCTAATCAAATATTTTCATTCTTCCTCTCCCAGATATTTGATACCAAATGCAGGTGACGCCACAAAAGTCATCAAGCAGCAGATCATGAAAGTATTAGACGCTCTGGAGAGCTCGTAAGCGGAGGCGGCGGAGTCGTCAGGGGGGGGAGCCTGCGGTCGCAGCAGCAGGTGACATAAACTGTGAGAAGACTCGTCTCCTCCCCCGTTCCTGGGCGTCCTCCCTCCTGGACAAATCCCAGTGCAGTGTTTGACTCCGACGACCCCTGCCCCCCTCCTCCCGTGTCTCCCATTCCTGGGACGTTTTGGGACGCGCCGCCAACAGCAGGCCTGCGGGTCAGTGCTGCCCGTGTCCGAATAACTTAGGTGCTCCGCAGTCATCCAACCACTTTCCTGTGACTAATTTAAGAAAAATCGGTTATGTCATGTGTTCTTCCTTTTACAGTGCAGTTTGGCTTTGATGTTGGTTGCTCTGGCCTTAACGTAGCATACTGGCCACCCAGTGGCGAATCTATAAAGCCCATGCATAACTGACCCTTTGACTTGTCTTTTAGTTTTCTTGTGATCTTTCTTTACGTAAATTTATTATTCATCATTTTTAGTACGTGTCAGCTAAGCTGCATGTTGGCGACGCTGGCCAATGATTCCTGCTTCTTTTTTTCTTTTTCTGATAACGTTTCTCCTTTTCCATCAGGTAGCCTTAAACAGAAGTTATTTGAAGGTGTTTATAAATATCTAATGTATAATCTGTGTGAACTGCTCTGTCGAAACAGAAATGTCATTATGAAAGCACATCCTGATGGAGAGAATACAGGGAACTGTGGAGGTTTGAAACATCCCTTGTTCCTACAGTAAACTGTTTGCCTTTGAGTATTTCTGTGGGCCAATTTATTCTCATTTATCCTCTTTAGCATTCGTCTCTAAGCAGTTTGTAGCTCAAGAAGCCCCACCCAAGAGCTACGCTAGGATCACTCCAGGAGGTTTGGTGATAGTAGTCGATGAAAGCCGGAGAAACTCGCCCTCATTCAGTTTATTATGCAGTTCTCTATGTTTGCCTCCTTGACTCGCATAGGAAGTGTTTCGCTCCAAATAGGAAAGAAATATTAACTGACTGGTTATGCTTCCAGACCGGTTTGGTGTTTTTGGTTGTACTGATCCAAACTGAGCAGCTTCGGTCGGCCTCATGGCTGTGATGTCATTTTTGGGCACCAGCAGTGGCGGCTGCGTTCATCAACATGCAGTTTATGTTCTCGTTTTCCTACATTTGCTTTTGCTTACCGACGCATTTTTGCTTTAAGGTTACCTGTGCAGGCAGCATGGGGATCTGCTTAAGTGGAAATTTCAGTTTCCACAAGCACTCTGTAAATTGTATTTATTTCTAATCACCCGTATAAAAACTAAAGAATCTTTTGAGAAATGCTAAGGAAAAGAAAGCAAAACTTGAAACAGAAGGTCTTAATCGGGTTTGTCTTTTGGTCCGATCCATTCTTGTCGCCCCGTTTGCTGTGTTGTCGGTATTCTCTCTGACTAGAACATCCTCGACCGGGAGGGAGTCTTTACGTCACTCTGTAGCATCAGACAGGACGCCGACCACTATATTGAAATGAAACAAGTATAATTTACTTTGCACCTTACTGTACTGCTGTTGTTTTCTAAACATTTCTGTTTTTAATAAATGGAGATTATTGGACCGCACATGTAGACATGTTTATTAAAAAAAAGTTCCATGTACTAAACTAAATGTGTGTGTGTGTAGTGAGAAATAATACAATGCATTATAAACTATTTAAAGGTCACACACTCCCACAATGGGAAACACTTTCTACTAGTTGAAAACATTCAAAATGGCCGTCAGCCTATCAGCTTTAGACGTCATATGGACTTAGGTTTTATCACATTATTTTGTTGCCCCATAAACAAATACTGCTCTTGATTACCGTTTTCATTTGTAATGCATTGCTTTAGGATCGGTCTCATTAAGTAGTGTGATTTGTATCTATAAACTGCACACAATAACTCTGTTCTTGTATTTATTGATGCTTTTATTGAACAAGCAGTGGAGAAAATAGTAAAACTATCCATCCCAACAATAAGGAAAGTTTTGGGGGATTATAAACATCACTGATTGGAATTTATCGTAACAACGATAAATAAAATTCTTATGAGAAATTTATCATAATAAATGATAAACTTTAAGATAAATTACTGCCCCTAATCCCAACAAGGCGGTTAGTTGATGCAATGCTAAGATGTTACATCAGGTTCAACCTCAGCATCTGGTTGTTGCAGTTCATAACTGACAAATATATATATATATATATAAAGTTTTATCTAACAAGCTCTAACACTTTGGTAATGTTAATTGTAAAGATGAAACTGAGGTAAAGATGTTTGACAATAATACACAATGTGTTTCGAGAAACGTCAAAGTAGCTTAACAGCAATTGTCAAGCAGGGCGGCGGAAGAGTCATGATGCGGTCTTATAAAATGCTGGATTTTATTAGTTTGAGCAGAGAAATGTCAGCAGGCTCAGTCTGTGATCCTTAGAGGGGCAGATCATACTGAAGCAGTTTTGCACCAGCTGGATCTAGTTATAAATGTCTGAAAACAGCAACAGTGTTAATCTTTTTCAAATCTATTACTGTTTTGTTCAAATTGATTACCAATGAGCAGTTAAACTTTGGACTAAACTCTGGTTGGACACCAGTTAACTACCCACTGTGACAAGAACCTCAGCTTTTTCACAATAAAAGACCACGGTTTAAGGTCAGTACAAGAGTTTCCTGAATTTATCTCAAATAGCTAATTTGTGTGCTGTTTTTTAATATAAATTTTTTATCCAACAAACACGCAACGTACACATAATTATATAATAATATAGTTAATGAATTTCTTGATTGTTGTTGAAATGGAAAATAAAGTTATACTCTTATTTTGAAAAGCAAACATCCACCCGGAAGTACTCAGCACCCTGCTTTGCTGGGGCTGAGCCGAGTTCTGCACATATGACCGCTGTGACGAGAGTAATGTCGAGTAAGTATGAAAGTATTTGTGTAGTTACCATTTTTTAACGTTATTCGTAGTTTAAATTTAGCTGTCATTTGATAAATAAAAAATAATAATAAAAAAAAACCCTCAGTAGTTTGTAACTCATGCCGTGTTGTAAAGTCTCCGTGCTGACCGGGTTCTGTTGTTCCAGAGTTCCGCCTGGCTGTGGTCCAGCTGCAGGTGAGCAGCGACAAAGCGAACAACCTGAGCAAAGTGCGGAGGCTGGTGAAGGAGGCAGCGGGACAGGGCGGCAAAGTGGTGCTGCTGCCGGTGAGGAGGTTATTTTTTATTATTATTATTTACTGTATACAGTGACCTTTAGGTTTCTTATCACTCTCTTATTGAGAGTATAAGGCAGGGGTCCCCAAACTTTTTCCTGCGAGGGCCACATAGCTGTTCCTTTCTGTGGTCGG
>NW_006800161.1:436958-453851 GCF_000485575.1 Poecilia formosa | reverse complement strand
CCGACCACAGAAAGGAACAGCTATGTGGCCCTCGCAGGAAAAAGTTTGGGGACCCCTGGTATAAGGAGTAACAAAATGTGGAAATTTTTTTAAAAGGGCCTGAATATTTTTTAAGGCACTCTCTGACAGTTTTCCTCCTCACCCCGATTCAGGAATGCTTCAACTCTCCGTACGGAACGAGCTTCTTCTCCAAGTATGCTGAGAAGATCCCAGGAGAAACCACCCAGATGCTGTCAGAGGTGGCGAAGGAGAACAAGCTGCATCTGGTGGGAGGTATGGACTCATGCGACGCCACGGTCACCCACATTAAACCTTCACATTTGAAAAGAAAGTTGCCTTTTAGGTGTTAATTTACAACCTCGTCTCCAAAAAGCTGTTGATGTCTTGTTAGAAATTGCAGCTGAATGAGCTGCAGTTTATGAGAACCAATATCGCAAATTGACATGCACTCACGCCCTGTGTCTGTTTATTCTCAGCAACCTGGTTAAGATAGATTTACAAATTATTTTTTCACCCAAAGAAATTCTGAAAATATAGAAATATTCAGCCCCTTTATAATCCGATTCACCTGGATACAACCCAATGCATCTAAATACCTTCAGAAGTCACCTACTTTGTAAAAAATAAAAAATAGGGAGAAAAAAATTGGTTAGTATCTGCAATAGTGTATCAGGAAAACAAATAGTGAACACAGAAATTGGTCTTCTAGATGCATTTGAAATAAAACCACCACATTATATTAATATAATGCATAAAATAAAGAGCAAAGTTCTCTTATGGTGTAACAAATTTATAATTGGACATAGTGGAAATAAGTTCATATGTTTTCTCAAGAAGCTAAATAAATTATTCTACACTTAGGGCAAAGTATGCTGCCATCTAGAGGATGTTTTATGTATAATCCAAATTGAAGAGGGAAATAGTATTTTATGGAAATACATTTTCTCTGTTTTTTAATTAACTTCCACTTCCAGAAAATACTGAATAATACAGATAAGAAGATTGCAGCTGATCATAATTTTGAAAACTTTTTCTCAGAGTTGGTCAAAACATCTCTGATCATCATCACATTTGAGTCGCTGATAAAATAGAAAAGAAACCAGATGAACTGGATAACCTGGATCTGCTGGGTCAGTGGAGAGACTGTGGAAAAACGAATGCAAATTAACAAACAATTAGCAAAGAATTCAACCATATTCCGTGTTCATATGAATGAATGACTGAAGCTTCCTTGTTGTTGTTGAACAGGCTCGATCCCTGAAGAGGACGGCGGGAAGCTGTACAACACCTGTGCCGTGTTCGGTCCTGAAGGAGAGCTGATTCTCAAACACCGGAAGGTTTGCGTGTTTCTCACCTGCTCAGGTCCCCTTCACGGACGGAGCCGTGCCCCAGCGCCCGCTGCGTTCGTATAAACCCCGCTCCCCCTCTCTGCTCTCTCTCCCAAAAGATTCACCTGTTCGACATCGACGTTCCAGGGAAAATCCGCTTCCAGGAGTCCGAGACGCTGAGCCCTGGGAACAGCCTGTCCACGTTCGACACGCGTGAGTGGCAGACGGGGACGGCTGTCTTTGTGCACCTGGAGCTTTTCCACATTTATCACCGTTAGAATCGCACAATTTAATGTATCTTACTTGAACTTAAGAAACAACACCCTTTTTTTTTTTTCATATTTTTCTACAAGTAAAAATATGAAGAATATCTACTTCATTGGTCTGCGACCTGCGGCTCCAGAGCCACAAGTGGCTCTTTGGACCTTCCATAATTTCCCTTAATAACTCTGACTGAAAATGATAAAGAATTAACTGGGGGAGCTACGATACATCGGCCCTGATTTCTTTAATTTTGGGAAGCTTAGTGATCGGCCGATAATTACATGTGACGCTGATCTCATCTACCTCAGCAAAGGTCTAAAAATCAACCTCAGTCTTCCTCTGCTGTCCAGTGGGAGACGTTTGGCTGACAGTCTGGCCCACCAGGTCACGTCTGCAGTTAACAATCGTCTCCTACCTGTTGCCAACTCAGCAACTTTCTTGCCATATTTATCAATATTTCAGACAAAAATATCTATATCGGCCAAAATCGAAAACAGCAGGTCAGGATTTTTAAAGGCAGTTGGCTAGAAAACTGCAGTCGGTGCATCAGTAGAATTAACTAATGATTTAAATATACATTTAGTAACAAATACTTTCTTTATGGGCTTTTATTATGTGATAAATTGATTTTCCACAACACAATGACACTAAAAATACAAGTGATCTTGTTTCAGATCTTTTTTTGTAATTAATTTGGAAACAATGTTTTCCTTTTTTTTTTTTTCCATTTTCCATCTATGTCACCATTCCGCATAAAGACGCGTATCCATCCTCTTTTCATTTTCTGTTTTTCTTTATTTTAAAACCTAAAAGCAGATGGAACTAACAAGCATTCCCGTCTCTAGGGTTGCTCTTTTACATAGAATACAACAAAATCTGAAACATAAGTAAATGAATCTTGTTTTGTTCAGATTTTCTTCCCCTGTTCTCTTGGCTGTGGCAGCGTTCTGTAGGGTGGGAGTCGGGATCTGCTACGACATGAGGTTCGCAGAGCTCGCTCAGCTCTACAACAGGAAAGGTGAGCGACTGAAAACGACCCATTTGGACTGCCTGATAGAACGACTGAAGAACTTGTTCTGTGCTCAGGCTGCCAGCTGCTGGTTTACCCCGGAGCCTTCAACATGACGACAGGCCCCGCCCACTGGGAGCTGCTGCAGAGGGCCAGGTGAGACTGGAGCCCGCCTGCAAGTTTGCATTGGCCGTCGAGATCCACCGCCGCATTTAATAATCCAGTCAAGATTCCTTCGCGTCATCTTCCCGTGTGTGACGCAGGGCCCTCGATAACCAGACGTACGTGGCCACAGCGTCGCCTGCCAGAGACGAAGCCGCGTCCTACGTGGCCTGGGGTCACAGCACCGTGGTGAACCCATGGTAAGACTGCAGGAGCACGGACAGACGGGCGGCAGCGGGAACGACCGCCTATTCTGAGTTTATCTTTATCCTTAAAAAAACAAAACAACAAAATCATTACCGTGTAATTCAGTTAGATGTGACGAGGCTGAAGGTTAACGTTTTGAGAACACCTGTGCTCTTATAAACTGAGGCTAAAGCTGTTTTAGTAATCGATTAATCAGTCTACTCTACTGAATCGTGTAAACAAAATGGCACGCTGTGAGGGTTTTTCATTTAACCACTAAAGCCTAATTTGTANTCTCCTACCTGTTGCCAACTCAGCAACTTTCTTGCCATATTTATCAATATTTCAGACAAAAATATCTATATCGGCCAAAATCGAAAACAGCAGGTCAGGATTTTTAAAGGCAGTTGGCTAGAAAACTGCAGTGGGTGCATCTCTAGAATTAACTAATGATTTAAATATACATTTAGTAACAAATACTTTCTTTATGGGCTTTTATTATGTGATAAATTGATTTTCCACAACACAGTGACACTAAAAATACAAGTGATCTTGTTTCAGATCTTTTTTTGTAATTAATTTGGAAACAATGTTTTCCTTTTTTTTTTTTTCCATTTTCCATCTATGTCACCATTCCGCATAAAGACGCGTATCCATGCTCTTTTCATTTTCTTTATTTTAAAACCTAAAAGCAGATGGAACTAACAAGCATTCCCATCTCTAGGGTTGCTCTTTCACATAGAATACAACAAAATCTGAAACATAAGTAAATGAATCTTGTTTTGTTCAGATTTTCTTCCCCTGTTCTCTTGGCTGTGGCAGCGTTCTGTAGGGTGGGAGTCGGGATCTGCTACGACATGAGGTTCGCAGAGCTCGCTCAGCTCTACAACAGGAAAGGTGAGCGACTGAAAACGACCCATTTGGACTGCCTGATAGAACGACTGAAGAACTTGTTCTGTGCTCAGGCTGCCAGCTGCTGGTTTACCCCGGAGCCTTCAACATGACGACAGGCCCCGCCCACTGGGAGCTGCTGCAGAGGGCCAGGTGAGACTGGAGCCCGCCTGCAAGTTTGCATTGGCCGTCGAGATCCACCGCCGCATTTAATAATCCAGTCAAGATTCCTTCGCGTCATCTTCCCGTGTGTGACGCAGGGCCCTCGATAACCAGACGTACGTGGCCACAGCGTCGCCTGCCAGAGACGAAGCCGCGTCCTACGTGGCCTGGGGTCACAGCACCGTGGTGAACCCGTGGTAAGACTGCAGGAGCACGGACAGACGGGCGGCAGCGGGAACGACCGCCTATTCTGAGTTGATCTTTATCCTTAAAAAAACAAAACAACAAAATCATTACCGTGTAATTCAGTTAGATGTGACGAGGCTGAAGGTTAAAGTTTTGAGAACACCTGTGCTCTTATAAACTGAGGCTAAAGCTGTTTTAGTAATCGATTAATCAGTCTACTCTACTGAATCGTGTAAACAAAATGGCACGCTGTGAGGGTTTTTCATTTAACCACTAAAGCCTAATTTGTACGATGTTAAAACTGTAAATAAACCAACGACTCAAGTCGTTTTTTAAATAAGAAAAGTAAACATTGTAACGCCTAAAATTCAGTAACGGCATTCATTTGAACGCTTGATCATTTGTAGCAAAAAAAAAACTACCGGTGAAAAGCTGCAGCCCGTTCTGCTTCATTTAACATCAGTACAGTGAAGGACTGAGCTGTTATTTAATTTATTTTTTATTTTTTTATTTTATTTTTTTTGATTAACCAATTTAATAAGTGGAAATCAAAGATCTCCTGCTTCATAGGAGATTTAAAATAATAATAATAAAAAAAGAATTTGAACCTACAAGTGTCACTTCAGGAGTTCTGGGTTGAACATATTTCCTGGCAAAGAAGGGCTTTTTTTATCTTAACATAAAAACGTTAATATTTTTTGAACAGTTTGCCTTCAGTACCGCTCTAACTGTGTTGTTCTTTTAGAAAATGGCCTTTTTCGAGTCTGAGTGATTAATCGGTTACTAAATTGGTTGATGACTGTTTCAATAAGCGATTAATTACATTATCAATCTAATTTAATTGTTTGAGTCGTATTGCAAACCGTTGCTGATGCTCTGTGTGGCCGTTTGATCCGATCTGAACGTGTTTGGATGTTTTTACAGGGGAGAGGTCATCGCCAAGGCCGGGCATGAGGAATCCATCATCTACGCTGATATCGGTGAGAGTCAGAGGTCCTTCCTTCCATCTGAGCTTTGATCTAGGAAGCTAAGAAAAAATTATTACTCGATACACAGCACTTCCAAGCAGTCTGGTAAAACTGTGGAGTAGTTTGGGATTTGATTTCAGGATTTTCCACATCTGGACTGGAGAAAGGAAATAGTTTTGTTTCTAGATTTTATTCCCTACCATAAATGTCGTCCCTCCGATCGTCTCCCCTCCTTCCTCCCTCCCACATGTCAGACTGTGTTTTCCTCTGTGATGAGGTTCTGTATGTTCTGACTCTGCATGTGTGTGGCCCGACTCCAGACCTGCAGTACTTGGCCGACGTCCGGCAGCAGATCCCAATCAGCTCCCAGCGTCGGGACGACCTCTACGCCGTGACGGCCGTGCAGCAGGGATCGGGCTGAACGCTCCAAACGGGATCACGCTCCTCTAATTATGTGATTTCGGAAAATCCTAACGTTAAATAATCTTGGTTCTTGTCATCGAGGAGACTGGCTGTTAATACTTAGTGCTTGATGGAGTGGTTGCGATAGCCAGCCAGCTCTACTTCAGGACCAGCCTTCATGTGAAGAACGACGAACTGGGAGGGAAAACGGTCAAGGACAATTTTCTTTTCTTTTTGTTGTTGTTTTTTTCCTCCTGAACAATTTCTTAAATTTGATTAGATTTGAGCTCGTGTTTAAATTATGCAGTTTTACATGTGTTTCTCTGCTCTGGTTATCCACCCAAATCCAGGTTAATAAAAAAAAATCCCAGACTCACTAACAAAAAGTGTTGATTAACTCAGAGATACTAAGTAACAGACGGAGCTGTACGACATGTGATTCAGAAACAGATTCAGGCGGGTTTTTTTAATAAGTTACCATCAGAATAAATCCTTCCTTCAGCTTCTTGTGGCTTTTAAATTTTTAGAAGAAAAGGGAAATATCCCATAAACCTTCATTTATGTAGATGCGTCATTGATTAAACCAGACAATCTTTATTTAGAAAGAATCCCTTCTGAATAAAGGGAACTTTAAAATCGCTATGGACAATTTAAAGTGCTTCACAAAACAAAGAACACACACAATGAAGAAATGCATAAACTCCATGGCTAAAAGTAGCGCTAAACATAAAAGTACCGCATTGCTCTTAAGAACATTTGCAACTGCGTTCAAAATAAAAGCAGCATTAAAATAGCCAGTGCTTTGTTTTTCTCCCCCCCAATAGAAATCATATTTCTACAAGGCAAATAAATCAGCAGTGGTGACAGTATAAGAATATTAGTTTGGGCTCCAGTGAGGTTCTTCATTCCCTGAACAAACGGGAGGGTTTTTACTTAAAGGCAGATGGGGTGAAAGCAAAAAATACAGAAAAAAACGAAACATGCGGCTAACATGGTTTGAAATGCTTTCAAGTGTGAACCAGGAGGATTTGAAGGAAAATGAAAAACATGCGATCCAATCGAAGAATAAAAGAATAGTTACAGTGGAAAAAAGACACAGGCGTTGATGGGAGACGTCCTACGGTTACCTATGAGTACTGTAAGAATTAATGTCTGTGTGAAGCCACATTTTTGGCAAAAGCTACAATAATGTCCCACAGTTGGAAAAATAAAACGTTCTGAAGAGTTTGTGGTTTGCTGAAGAGAAATAATTCCAACAATTAACCCCAATCTTTGAATTCAAGCTACACTACACTATAAGCATGATGGGTTTGGGATCACAATATGCGGAAACTTCTCATTCTACACGATCTGGTCTGTTTGTTGCGTACCAGGAATTGGTTCCAAATGCTCAAGGAGGTGCTGCTTTATGTTGAAGAGGAAATTGGTGCTTTAACAAGATGATGACCGCCCAAAACACCAATAAATGACCAGTAACAGCATTACATTGTGGAGCTAGCCGCCCAATCTTTGGACTTCACCATCAAAAACCCATTTTTCCTCCCTCCCTGTAGAGTAAGGGCAAATTAGACGCATGTTCTCATTAAGAACAGAATGCACCGTGCCACTAGTGTCCTTGTCATTTCCGACTGGAATCAATCAGCCGGCACATTTAAGAAAAAAAAGAAGACAGCAAGCTTAGGATAATAAGCATCTAGAAAATGCAACATGCAATGATTCAGAACTATTTACATATCAGTGCTTTTTTTGTTTTGTTTGTTTGGACTGGTTATAAAAAAGTGGCGGTGGATCCATCGATTAACTTTTCTCTTTTCTTGTCCTTTTCTTTCACACGTCAGTCTCTTTTGGCTCTGGCATCATTTCCTCAGTCGCCTGCTTGTACTGATATCGTCGACCTGATGGACACAAACATTCAGTCAGACATGGCAGCAAACACAAGGCGGCTCACTGTTGTTACAGGAGCTTTCTGTTTTTACACATCCATACTGTGACTTACAAAAGTATTTACACCCCTTCGATGTTTTTTTTTTTGTCATGTTATGTATTTTATCGGGATTTCTTGTGGTAGAAGTGGAGGAACATGATATGAATGAAGAGTATTTTTGTCAACATCAGCCAAATCTTGCCATAGATTCTGAAAAAGTTGACTTTTCTACCAAATCATTTTACGCCACTTTTGCCTCCGTTCCTTCTAAATGAAATTAATGCTGAACTGCAAAGACTTCCCTAAACCATTTCCAAACATGTACCATTTAAAACTGATTTTTGTGGTTAATTTAACCACATTATTAATCATATTTTTAGGCTTAAAAAAAATCTAGACGTCATTGCGGAATAATATAATCTTAATTTTTAATGAAAATATAAGAAAAAAAGGCTCACAACACAGTTAATAATTGAACCAGCAACTGCTGCTCAAATTCTAAGCAGGTGTGTTGCATAAAAACACTTAAAAGACTAACGTGCCAAAAACTAATATGTATATCTAAGACCAGTTTGATTTTATCTTTGACCAAAACGATTAAGAGCCTCTCCCACCACCTTCAGAATGATTAACATGATCTAACTGAGATAATGTATAACCTAAACCTCTCCACGTCATTATCCCTGACCTATCTGCTGGTCACTAACAAAACTCTGGACTTATGGGAAAAATCAACCACACTCTGGGCTACGTTTATTAATTAGGTGATTTCTGAAAGTAGCCACTTTCAACAGATTTTATTAAGGGGCATCAAAGTAAAGAGAGGTAAATGTCACACATATTTCTATTTGGGGGGAAAAATGACATAGTTTTCCTTTTTGTGGTTGAAATGTGACAAAAATGTGAAGAAGTTAGAGCAGCATGAATAACTTTTCAGAGGTATAAATCAACCTGGCCTGGTTCAGCCTGGAACAGCTGCAGCCAAAACACATCAAGGTGGAGTCAAATCCTAGTTTGGACACTTTGCATGTTTTATCTTAATGGGTTCACCGTCAGAGGGAATTTATTTACAGTTATGCTGAAATTAAGGAGTAATGAGGTTGTAAATAAACAGATCCAACTCAATGCACATGATGCATTTCCTACAGAGCTGCATTCTGTACTGACAGCCCCCAAAAGATAAAGGTATATACATTGATATTTAAAAAGAAGAGGCAGGAACAAAGTTATATAAAAGGAACTTCTGTGTTAGAGTTTCACACCTAGCTTGTGAGTTTTGTGAAACATGCAAAACTTATTAGTCATACAGCTACTTGTGCAGATTAAATGCCGTTTCATGCCAACTCCGACGGCCTGAGTTGAAAAGCATTCACGGGTTTCCTCGCTTCGCTTTCCAGAAAAGTATCGATCGGCTCACCTCTCCGTGGTTCCTCGTACTCCTTCTTCCTCCTCTTGCTTATCTTGTCCAGGTGAATCTGATAGTAGATCCCGGAAAGCACCATTATGGCGACCACCACGCACAGGACGGTGCTGAAGATCCACATGCCCTGCGACGCGCGACTCCCGCTGCTGCTGGCTCCCACTGTGAGTCCAAACAGCGAACAGAGTGACGGCGCGTTCTGGCATCCCACTGAGAAGACCTGACAGAAGGTCTTCTTCGAATTAAATAAAATTGGTGCCAAATCATGTACCAAATCAAACCAATTTGGCGTCAATCAAGTGTGCTGCAATATATTTGCTGCACAAGCCAGCACAAACGTACCACAGCAAATTTATATCAGTTTTGTTAGATTTTGTAAATGTTGCATTTATATTGACATCTTAAAAATAATAAAACAAAAACATTTGCGGCACAACATTTTTTTGCTGCACAAATGAGTTTGTATCAATTTTGTTAGAATTTTTAAATCTCTCATTTACATTGAAGTCTTAAAAATTATAACAGCACAAACAAACAAAAATGCGGCACAAAAAGTCTTTGCTGCACAAACTTATCATAGTTGACGGACCAAATATTTAGTTTGATTTTGTAAATGTGGACTGACTTCTTGACCTTTGTTGGCCTCTAGAAACATATCTTAACATCTTCAAAATGATACCGGCACAAACGAAAATGTCTGCGGCAGAAAGATTTCTGCTGCACGTTTGACACCATTTATGCAGGTTTGACACCATTTATGCAGGTTTGACACCATTTATGCAGGTTTGACACCACCACCATTTAACTAGAAGAAGGACCATCTTCACTGAGCGCCAGTGTTAGACTCACGTTTGACCGTCAGGGTTTCGTTCGTGGACGGGTTCTTGATGGTGCACGACACGGTGTCGTCTTTGGAAACGTTGACGGTCAGCTGGCTGGTGACGTTGTAGAGATGGGAGTCGGGGAGCGCCTGGGCCCGGATCCTCACGGAGCCGTTGGGGGGCTGCCGGCTGTCGTTGATGAGCCAGTAGACGGCAGGCTTGGGGTAGCCCCCATGGGACCGACACAGGTAGGACCACTCTGTGCCTTCTTCCTTCCTCACCTCAGGGATCCCAAAGCTGGCTGCGGAAATGACAAACTCACAAACGTAAGGCTTTTTAAATGATTTTGTGATTATTTACTGTAAGTACATCTGAGTTAATTAGGATATAATTGAAAAGATGACTGTTGTTCAATAGTTAAATTGAGAAAGTAACATTTACCATGTAGATTTGTGCTTTTGACAATAAAATGAAAGTCTTCGTTAAGCTTGTCAGTAGAAAGCAAGAAGCATGAGATGCTGTGAAATTTCTTGATAAAGATCTGCATGGAGTTAAGACTAGTGTGGATTGCTTATGCACCTTTTTCTACATAATTTTTTCCTTCCACTCAACTTTCCATCAACATGCTTGGATACCACACTAACAACCAGTTTCTTTGGTGGTGACACATAGTAGCTTACCCTCGCTTGTACACAGCGACTGTGTATGCCCAGTCAGCAGTCTTGAAGGGGCAGTGTTATGTGTTTTTCAGACACATTAAGCCATTTTATTAACACAATCAACTAACTTCAGTTGTTATAAAAATGCTACATATGTCAATTACGGCTTAAAATAAATTTTACTCCCTGGTTTAACACCTGGCAATTGGGCCTCTGTCTCTGTGGGAAGTCATCACAACATGGCTCCTCTATTAACCCATCTGCTGCCACTGTCAGCAGATGCGCAGTTCCACCAGGTGTTTGCTAATTGCTGGTGGCTAGTCTGAAGGAGCTGAGTGAGGGCGTTGCGGGGGACGAGGAAGAGCTTCGTCCACGCAGGCATTTTGCACAGCTGAATGTTTGCCATTCAGCTCAAATATGCATGAAATAATCAAAGCAACACTCCATGTATGTTTTTGATGAGGGAATAACATTATAACATGATGTTAAAGCTGAAAAAGTCGATTTTGCGTAAAACTGCCCCTTTAACTCCGGTAGACCAGATCACATCTGTAAGGCAGAATCACCAAAACTAGGAAAAAAGTGCTCAAAACCTAATTCTGTTTTTGTGGCGCCTCTCTGTTTTCGTTTCTTATTTAAAGTCATTTTAACCGATTTATTTTAATGGTATGGAACTTACCTGCGACCCTGAGACACCTGGTACACAGAGGCGCGCTCTGGTTCTCCCCTGACAGCAGGAACAGGCTGTATCGGCTCCTGTCGTGTCTGGGCTGAGCTGACGGCAGCTCCAGGGAGAAGTTTCCACTGGTCGCTGCGTCTGTGGGAATCCTGGCATAATTCACGCTCCACGTCTCCACGTTCCCATCCCCGTCCCACAGCGATCTGAACACGGCTTTATCGTGGTTCCTCCACTCAACGGAAAAGTTCAACAATCTCCCCAAGTTAGGGTGGCAGGGCAGCAGCACCGGCTTTCCCACTTCACCGAGGACGCAGTCTCGCGCCTCTGTGCAGAAAGAGAAACAGAAAGAGATGAATGAGGTCGGTCGGTGCGACCCGCAGCGTGGGCAGAAGGCCGGATCAACTTACCCAGAGCGGCGCTCAAACACAGGCAGCAGAGCAGCAGCGCCGCGCCGCGCCACGGTGCCGCCGGCATCGCGCCTTCTCTGGCGCACAGGAGCGCATACAAAGACCGCGGAACGGCTCCTACAGCGTCTGGCTTTTCAGTTGGGAAAAGCGAAACTCGTCCATTATTGACACACTCCACACACACGCGAAAATATGTCGGTTCTGCCTCACTTCCTCGTCCAGCGCCGAGCCGTACGCACACCTTTCCACATGTTCAGTCATGCTGCGGCTTGTTCTGCCATACCTGATCTCCTGTTTTAGGTCAGCAAAAATACAAAAAATAAAAAGAAATAAAAAATAAAATAAATACCGCGGATAGGAGTTAATGAAGGAACAGTCCAGACTCCAGGCTCTTCAGTGTCGGTAAGCAAAGATCAGATGAGGACCCACATCATAGGTGGAGGTTGGTTTAACCTGCTAGACAGCTTTTTAGACCATACACACACCCACACACACATGTTGGTAAGGAAGTATGAAACAAACATGTAGCGAAGTATTCATAATAATAAAATAAAGCCTGGAGAGGTGAGAAGAACTGTGGCGGTAGTAAGTTTGTTGGCGAAATTTTATGAGGACAAAAATGATCCAACATGTCACATTAGTACACAAGCATGCAGTCATATTCAATTCAAGCTCATTTTATAAATTAAAAGTTCCTTTAAGTAAGTATTAGACATTCTTTTAGTTAAGGATACATTTCTGATTTAAAAATTATTTTTTATTGTTCTGATGCTATATTGTAATTCTGCAGTAGAGTATAACAATTATCAATACAAATCAATAATATTAAAATTTATTAAACATATATATTCTACACATAAAAGGAAATTAAATATGTGAGAGTCAATTTGAGGCCTAGAACTTCGCCTCAAATTGTGGAGGCGAAGCTCTAGGCATGTGAATATTTTCCTAAGACATCATGCAGCATTAACCTTTCTCTATTTTAGGAAAGAATAGCACAAACTTTATGGGCTTTTCTACTGCACAAAAATGTTCATACTAAAGGGCTAATGATGTTTATTCGAAGGTGGAACCACGTATTTAATTTACAACACAACTATTGCATATTCGATGATGAGACTGCAAAACATCTCTTCATTCCCTGTTTCAACAGTGATGCCTCTTCATATGAAATGCAATATTTAAAAAAAAAAGAATGTCAAAAAATATTTTAATAAAAATATTTTTTCTAAAACGTCTGATTGATTATTTTAAATTTCTTTCTTTCTTTCTTTTAATTATTATCTTTGAATGTTAATCTAAAAGCACACGACTCTCCGAACTCAAAACAATCCCCATAACTCGGGTTCAGGACCCGAAATTTTGCGCATGCGCATAGTACGCTTAACTGTCGCAACCCCTCTCAGAAACACACGCTCTCCGGACCATTTTCACGCATGCCCAAAACAAAGATGGAGGCGTCTGACCATGATTACAGTTACCCTCTCGCCAATGCTGAGGCTGAACACCAACAAGTAAGCTAGCTTAAACTTTTTGCATATAGCCCTATTATAAAAATACGTCTTTTGTATTAAATTGTTTATTATTATTATTATTATTATTATTATTATTATTATTATTATTTGGCTGCATAGAGTTGCGTTTCCGCGAAGTATCCAGCTGTAAGAGTCGCTTTCAGGCTCCGCCACTGTCAGGTCTTTTCCGGTTTATATATTTTTTTTACGTAAAAAAAAAAAACTTTATTGAAAAAAAAAATCCCTGAAACAGTAAATGAAGACGAAATAATTTGACGTTTGGTCAGGTTTCAACCAAAAGTATGTATTCTACTCACTAGGATTTACATTAAGCTTAAATTTAATTAAATGCAGATGATACATTTTTACTTATTGAAACTTACCTGGTTAGACAGGATCTAATTTAGGAGTATGAATTGGATGCAAGCCACACTTTTAGTTGAGCTTAATCTGATTTCCTGTTCCATCTTCCTCCAGCTCCATATAACAGTTCAGACGGGGCGTTCACTGCCGTCTATGAAAAAGTGTCACTGCTGTCCATCTCCACAGTATCACTGTCCGTTTTGCGGGCCAGGATTTTTTAAGCCCACAAAACTGTCAAAGGTCAAGATTCACATGGACGGTCATTTTAATAAAGCAGTTTCCTATCTAGGTACGGTGTTTTTATTTACAGTCATTTAAACTGTAATTGCAATTTTTCCCCATCTGTAGGGTGTGTACGTATATGTGTTTGTATTTGTATGTGGTAAATTTTAAGACGTAAATATTGGATTCTAAATCAAATTCCCTTTGATGTTTCAGATTACACCATTCATAGATGTGGACTCGGTTGCAGGAAACGGCAACACTTTCACTGCTTGTACTGCACGGCTACCGTACTTAGGAAAAGAGACCTTAAAGTCCATCTTTCATTCTGCCACATGAAACACACCCGAACACCGTCTGTTCAGACCTCAGACTCTTCAGCGCCGGCACAGAACCCAAACCCCACACAGTCTGCCCGGGACTCAAAACCTACACGGTCTACCCACATCCCAAATCCTACAAAACTTGCTTACTGCGCAAAGTTCGAGGAAGTACTGGCTTCATGGCTTAACAACACTCTCCTCATGCGCCGGGACCCTGCAGTTCACACACGCTTAGAGAAACCATCCGAGCTCCAGCCTCTTCCCTCTCCGGACCTTGTTGGTATGAAAGAGGATAAAATAAAGACGGCCAAAGACCATGACTATGGTTCCAACCTTGACGAGGCTGAACCAAAGGAGAACAAAGTAAATCAGTTTATTATGTTTTTTTTTAAGTAAAGTTTTCAAATAATTTTCCTTGTATTGGAGAAATTTGGCTTCATTTTCTTTTCACATTTTGCAGCGCCATATAACAATTCAGACGGGGCATTCACTGCCCTTTGTGAAAAAGTGTCGCTGCTGCCCATCTCCACAGTATCACTGTCCGTTTTGTGATCTAGAATTTTTTAAACCCACAAAACTTTCAAAGCTCAAAATTCATTTGAGTGGACATATTAAAAAAGCAATTCCCCATGGAGGTATGTTTCTATTGTTTTTTTTTTCAATTTAATATTTAATGGATTGGTTGTTAAATATCTAATAAATGTCACCTATTTATGTTTCAGATTACACCATTCATAGATGTGGACTCAGTTGCAGGAAACAGCAACACTTTCACTGTTTGTATTGTACGGCTACGGTGCTCAGGAAAAGAGACCTGAAAGTCCATCTTTCATGCCACATAAAACGCACAAGAACTCCTCCAGCTTCTGACCAGAGCTCAGACTCTCCTTTTGAGATGCCTAGCCAAACCCTGGTCACTACATCCTCTGCCCAGACACAAAGTCCTGTAACATCTGTCCTGAGCCCCAACCCAACATCACTTCCCCTAAACCCCAAAAAACGAGCTTGCAGCACTAAGTTAGAGGAAGTACTGCCTTTAAGACCAAACAAAACTGAGCCGTATAGCCTTCCTCAGAACCCTGTAGTTCAAACATGTGTCAAACAACTTTCTGTGGTAAAACGTCGCTGCTCTCCGGATTGTGGTGGTACATGTGTTAAGGAGAATCAAATGAAGACGGAGGCTCAGGACCATGATGGTTCCAACGTTGGTGAGCAATCATTGAGGAAAACAAAGTGAGTTTTCTTTTTTTTTTTCCTTCTTTTTATTCATATAGTTTTGCTTTTATTATGAAGCTTCTTTTAATTGTGCTGTTGAGAAGAGTTTCTTACCATGATTTGTTAGCTGAACACTAATGGGAAAACGTTAGCGGTTAGCTGATGTTTACTATTGTAAATGGCGAACAGTGGGGGCAGCCGTGGCTTTTCAAACTTTGCTCATATGTTCACATAACTACTACATAATCTGTGGGACTCTGGGATTTAGTAGAACGCATACATTTTTTTTTTAGTTTGATCAACTAAACCAGAACACTGATTGGCTTCAAGTAAAAAAAAAAAAAAGATATTGAAAAGTCAAGAAGATGTCACTTATCTCACATTGTGCTACCTTGGGATCAGTTCCAAACCGTCCTGTTGGTAAGAAGGAATGAATCGTAGTCTCCGCATCGTAGTCTAAATTAATCAGATTCCCTGCTCCATCTTCCTCTAGCTCCATGTAACGGTTCAGACGGGGCGTTCAGTGCCATCTTTGAAAAAGTGTCACTGCAGTCCATCTGCACAGTATCACTGTCCATTCTGTGAGCGACGATTTTTTTTAAACCCACAAAACTGTCAAAGACCGGGATTCATTTGAGTGGTCATTTTAATAAAGCAGTGTCCTAAAGAGATGAATTGACTAATTGTGATAGGTGTTTTTTTTCCATATCTAGGGTATATTATGTATGTGTTTATATTTGTATGTGGTCAATAAAGAAAATGTAAATGATTTATACAAAACCATAGTAAAAACGAAAAATCACACTTCGTGTTCTAGTTTTTTTTAATATTTATATATTTATAAATGTTTTAATTTTTATATGGTTAATATTGCATATGACTATTGAATTTCAACTTTGATATTTCAGATCACATCATTTGTAGATGTGGACTCAGTTGCATGAAACAGCAACTGTACACCAACGGTACTCAGGAAAAGAGACCTAAATGTCCATCTTTCATTCTGCCACATAAAACACACAAGAACTCTGTCGGATCGAGGCCCAAGCTCTTTTTCTTCATCCAAGGAATTGAGTTTTGAGACTTTTTCAAAAAGAACATATCCCCAGAACCATTCCGAGACCTCACGCTTTATATGAGTCTGAGCAGAAGCCCTGTAGCACCCCGTCCCGACGGGACCCAGCATTGTATAGTCTGCCATAGTTTAAGCCCTATGTTGCTTTTCCTGGTCCAAGCCTTATCAGTTTTCCTTGTATCATGAAGTTAAAGAAAGATCTACCTGTACAAGTAACCAAAACCTGCTCTTGGTTATAGTCAGTCTCCCATGCTTATGGACTCATAAAAAAAAACATCGCTGCTAACATGATATTTTGAGTTATGGTTATAGAAACCTCGTGTGAAGGTGATTTTTCTTTTCTACAGATTATATTTTGATATTCACATTATGATCAAATTGTGACATTCTGTTAATTCAGTGCTGATTTTCAAAAATAAATGTGCAATTTATTCACACAACAGCAACTTTATGTTAAGATATAACGGATGTTTCTTAGATTGGCATCACGATCACCTAAGACATAAATATTTGAATGCATACTGGTTAAACCAAGACCAGTGTGTATGTATGTTTGTATTATTGGTATTACAGTATAATAAATTTATTACATAGTCATTAAAACACCGTTATGCACATTTTGTGAAAGTAAAAAATAGGAGTACTGAGTATCTGACCTAAACAACAACAATTTATTTTAAAAATTGCATCATCACATGGACCAAAACAAGAAG